>NC_050523.1:26134429-26145871 GCF_002922805.2 Oryzias melastigma | reverse complement strand
ATTGCCACCTTACCGTGGTGGAGGGGTTTGAGTGCCTGAATTTACCCCCAGGAGCTATGCTGTCAAAGGTATTTGCCCTGCCCTCGTTAGGGTCGTGGCAAATCCACCTTCATGATGGTGTAGTTCCTGAAGGAATCAGGCAGGACTAAGGGCAATTCAAAAGATTCTCATCAAAACAGAAACAGCAAACATCCAGTTTGTATGTCCTAAACAAAAGCTACCACCAATGTAAAGGATGATGAAGTCAGGAACTGGTGGAATGTGCTGCTGCAGTGTCTTCTGTTAAAAGGAGACTCTCATCCACTGAATCAACATCTCCTCGGAGGAGGTTGGATTCAGTGGATGAGAGTCTCTCTCTAACAAAGGAGTTACTCCATTCTGTAGAGGTTGTTCATCTATCCATGGAGGAAGCTGTTCTTCTCTAAAGACCTGAGCTAATATTTGGGTTAACCCTATACACACATAACCAAAGGGGCTCCAGTTGATCAGAATGAACTACTGGGGAGTAGAGCTGCTGCTAGAGGAGCAAGTTGAGCTGGCTCAGGGATGTGGTTTGGATGTCTTCTGGACGCCTCTCTATGAAAGTGTTCCAGGCCTCTCCCACTGGGCGGAGGCCCCGGAGAAGATCCAGGACACACTGGAAATACTTTCTCCAAGCTGGCCTGGAAATGCTTCGGGGTCCCCCCAGAGGAGCTGCAGTAAGTGACTTGGGAGGGAGAAGTCTGGGCATCTTTGCTTAAGACTGCTGCCGCTGTAACCCAGTCTCAGATGACCACAAGAAGATGGAAGGGTGGGTATTACGAAATGTCACCAAAAAAGGTCAAATTCAGTACTAAACAAAACCTAAACATCCCCATTGTTCACTATTTAATTACGAATCCTGTAAACGTTCTCCCTGAAGTTCTGCATCACTTTACACCCACCACCAGAGCTGTGGAGGGAATCCGCCTGCCGGGCAATCCGCCAAGCACCCAGACCAGGGCACGTAGGACCACCGCAGAGGCCCTCCACGCCAGAGAAGGCACAGCAGCACAGAGAGTGCAAGCCCCACCCCTGCCAGAAGAGCAACTTCCACCGGGCCAGGAGGACCAGTGCGAGGTCCCAACCCTTGAGAGACCCCCAACCCCAGACGGGGTTCAGCCACTGATGGAGTTTTTGGAGAGCTCCAGTTCTTGAGAGCATCGACCAGAACCTGGACAACCCCAGGCTCTGATGTAATTTGATCCCCTGTTCTAGATCTTAAATCTCAGGGATTCCTCTCCCTGCATGTGTTATAGCACTTTTATTTTTCAGAACTTATGTCAGTAAAGGGAACTTCAGCCTCACTTTTATCAACTATAAAAACACATTCGCAAGTTTTACTTTGAAAATGGGAAGCTTCTCCAAAACACATTCCACTTCATTTTAGTTTAATCCAGGACCAGATCTAGCCAGCTAGCTAGCCAGCAACAGAATATCAGGGGGGGATGGCTTGGGATATACTGAGAGGTTGGGGTTTAAAATGTTCCCAAGCCCCTAAAATGCATAAAACTGGATGCTAACTGTGCTTTAACTACTGTCTCCTGTGATCCACTTGATTTTTCTTGTCATGGGTGGTGGTGTAGGACCCAAATGCAGGAGACGGGACATGGTGGCAGAAACTCAAAGATTTACTTAAAAAAACTCAAAACATGACAAAATCAGGAGGAACCAAACCAGTGACATGACATAACAGAACAGAGCAGATGACCTGACAATGAGAACTGAAAACCAGACACTTAAACACACTGAGGGTGATTAACTAAATGAAAACAGCTGTGGATGATTTAACCTGAACATGGTGAGACTGACAGGGAAAACAGAACATGACAAAACTGAAGCATGGATCATGACATGTCTTTAGTGTTTTATGTAGGATGCCATTCCTGACACTACCCTCTGGATCTGGGATGGCGCAGATGTGACACTGGCTCATGCCCTGTTGAGGTTACATTTTTAGAAATGTATTTATTTAGTTTTTAATGAGTGATTGAGTCCGTCATTGTATTGCATTTTTTAAATTCCTTTTGTGTGTTTTTGGTTTATCCACCTCTTTGAAACCTTTTTTATTTATTTACATTTAAGTGTATCTTTGGCTTAATTTTTTTCATCTTTTAACTTTTTCAAGATAGTTTATGTATTTTTTGTGACTTTTTATTTACTTGTTTTAATGTTTGTCTATCTGTGTAGCTATTTATTCTTTTGGGTTTTTTATCTTTTAATTTTTTATTGCGTGGATTTTTTTGACATTTTTGTTAGTTATTCATCTTTTAAGTTTAGTTTTATTATTTTTAATGGTAAACTACTAAAAATTTCAAACAGCCAACATGCTTTCTTTCTCGCAGACAATAAAAAAAATCTGTTTTTGTGGTCATCAAATACCAAATCAACCAGATGTTACAATATAAACACTTAAATCCTGTTTAAAAACAGGTAAATAATACTCATAACTTTGAGCTGCTCTTGTGGTGACTGCAGTTTGTCGTATGTACAGAATCTTTGTTTAAATCCAGCATCTGACATACTGTTGCTCACTTTTGGAATTTTGTTGATTTTTTTACTTTTTTTTTTTGCTAAATTACTCAACACACACTATAAACAATAATCAAAATCCTCAGGATAATTCTCTGGATTTTAAATGTCATTATAGGCATGAGTTTATTTTTTTGTAATACATAGTTAACACAAATAACAAGTCTATTAAAATCTTTGTTTAAAAAATATGTTCCTAGTAATTTTTTTGAAAATCATGTACTTTTTGTGTCTGGTGAGATGCAATTATGGATTTAAAAATGATTTAAAGCAACAGCAGGATTTGAACTCAGTGCTCTGAGGTGGCAGCACAAGTCAAGCAGTTCTCACCACACAGGCAGTTGATATTTATAAGTGTTTGATGTTTCTTGAAGTCTTTTTTTAAATAGATACATGAATTCAGGTTTATTTTGGATGTCCTGCGATCTACCATCTCTACCTCTACCTAGGCTGGACAGCGTAGCGCGGTCGCTCTGCTAGCCCTACAGAGTTCCTGCTTAAGCCAATGTGGGCAAATACAGGTGAAGTCAACACGGAAATTGTGGACAAACATTCGGGGCCCACATTTAAACCGAATGGGGCCCACTTGGCCTTGCTGGCTGGGATGTGGTCTATGCCACTGCTCAAAGTCAGATGTACTCCAACATCCACGAGTTTAGATTAATCTGTATCACATCTGAAACACTCTTAAAATCACAAAGAACTATTAAATGCCTCCATGTTCATTTTCACTGACTGTAGGTATTCCATTACGACGAGTTGCTCGTCCCTCTCTAATGCTGTCATTTGTGCACAGTTCTGCACTGTTGCTAGTCTACCAAACTATGCAGCCCCCCCACCTCACTCCGGCGCAGAGTACCTTGAATGCTACCTCTACTCTGCCGCTCACCTGCTGCTCCTCTGGGATGAGGGAGAGGACTCCTCGCAGCATCTCTTAACGTCTCATCTTTGAGCCAGTTGGGAAAGCGATGTGACTACAGCAATGAAGGCCTGTCTGTATCTGACCAATCCTCAGCTCTGTGCGCACAGGCAGACGTGTATGCACCAGTAACTACGCTTTTTTAAATTAATCTCTGTTTTGTTTCATTTAACCGAGAAAAAAGTCAGAGCCGACAAAACCTAAGTAATGAAGAAACAAGGGCCTCTGTAGTCCAGTAGTTCTTACAGAGATTTACAGTTACCCCCAACACTGGTAACAGCTGTACTCTATTTCTTTATGTCATTCAGACAACACTGGCTTTTGAAGCCCTCTTTGACTTTGTTCTTTCAGAACTTCAACAGCACCATAAATCTGCTCATATCCAGCCAGCAAATCCAAGTAGGCCCATTATGGTTTAAAGGAGAGCAGAAAATGTGGACCCCGATTGGGTTTGTCCACGTTTTCTGTGCTGGCCCCACCTGTGTTAGCCCACATTGGCTTAAGTGGGGATTCAGTGGGTTAGCTTGCTATGCTAGCCAGCCGCCTTATGGGATGCGGAGCTCAATAGCTTGCTACAGTGGAGCTTGGTAGCCCAATACAGCAGAGTTTGTTAGCTCAATACAGCTGAGCTAACTGGCATGCTACATCAGAGCTTGTTAGTCAAGAACCCCACATCGTCTGGGCTTAAATCTTGAGATCTTAGCGAATAATATTCAGCATCCCAGCTTTACTTAAATGTGGGCAGAGACTCCGCTAAAGTTAAACAACAACAGAGCGGACGCCACACCGACCCGCCTGCAGATCTCATGCTTCCTCCACCTGCAGACTGTCAACAGGTCACTGTAGATAAACTGACGGTCAGTCTGACAGAAAAACTGAACCCAGCTCTAAACCAGCAGAATAAAAAGGTTCTGGGCTCTCTGTTATTAGCATTAGTATCAGTCTGAATGCAACACACTAGTTGCAGGTTCTGCTGCACTATAATTAATCCTCTTCATGCTCATCTATAATTCATGGGGGTGCATTTTTTTCTGGATTTGGATGAGCTCATTTACATTTTTTATAGAGTGAATGCTACACTGTGGGAGGCTCTTTCTCTGTAATTAAACAGCTTTTACAGTTCAATGTTTTTTATCTGAACCCCCACCCCCCACTGTCTGTTTCTGCCTGTGGGGGGAACTTATTTTAACCTTTACAGAACAGAAGCCTGGAAAGCCACCGTGACCAAAAACTAAACTGCAACATTCAGAGTTATGATATTGTGATTTGAATTTGATTGAAGATGCAAAGACACAAACATATCCAGCTCTTTAGATGATCTCCTCATGCATATTCATCTTCCTAAAGCTCTTAAATTTAGACCAGTCACGTCACGTCACATTAATCTGATGACTGGAAACTGAAGATGGATTTTGAAAAGCTAGATTTATAAATTTGAAGAGTGGGAACATATTTTGGGAGATAGTTTTGTGTGCAGCTGAACACACAAAGAACTGAGTTTTAGAAGAACCTTTAGAAGCTATCAAAGTTATTTGACTACTTGTTCCGTTTCTGTTGGAATTTTCATTGTTAAGCTGAACATTTTCTGTACTTTGGGCTGTAGTTTTATGAAAAATGCACTGGCCAATACATTCATCTAACCCTCTGTTATACATATTTTAGAATATCATAAACATTAAGAAGACATCGATTTACTTTAAGGGACCTATAGAGAACAAAAATTATTTTTGGGCTTATTTTAGTTTTGTTGAAGCCCAAAAACTGCTAAATGGTGGTGTAGAGTCAAAAACAATATGGCTTTAGTATCATATATTTTTCAATGGGAAAATTTCATCAAATTCATCAAATTTTCATTTGTGATTTTTCTAAAGAAAAAGGGGTTTAACTCAAAACTCATTGAAGGTGAAGAATTTAAATTAAATTCTTAACCGTTTAATCTAAAATGCTTTGCCCCCCCCCGAAGAAAAAAACCAAAGGCTGATATAGATTCATATTTAAATAATTGTTTTGCAAATGAAACCCCACTGCTCTGTTTTCCTCTTAACCCCCTGGGAGCAGCTGATAGTTGAATCGACGTGTATGTTTAAAGAATGGCTCTCAGAAGCTCCAACATCCTGCTGCTCAGTGTTACAGAGCCGTGAGTCACTCCTCTGAAGGAGCCCAACCAGGGATAAAAGTGGAATTAGAGCCGGTTAATTCGTCCTGACAGTTGGAAATGTTAAATCCTGCAGGGTGCTCAGCTTAGCGCGCTCGCTCTCTTCCTAAGTAGGTTAAATACATACCAGAGTGATCAATCTGCAGACACTGAAGTCTACAACGCTTCGCCAAAGACTGACCCAAAACTTA
This sequence comes from Oryzias melastigma, assembly GCF_002922805.2. Taxonomy (NCBI): domain Eukaryota; kingdom Metazoa; phylum Chordata; class Actinopteri; order Beloniformes; family Adrianichthyidae; genus Oryzias; species Oryzias melastigma. The sequence continues at coordinate 26,140,056 of NC_050523.1, read as the reverse complement.
AACTTACTTCAAGAAGAAGAGTCCACATTCTTTGGAAACTTTTCCCATCTTGTCACCATTCACCTCACTAACCAGCCTTAAGAAGACGTTTTCTGAGTCACTTAATCTCTTTTCCCAACAACTTAGAATTGAACCAATTTTACTTCCCGTGGTTTGCTCTTAGTTGTAGAAATTCAATAACAAAAGCTTCAAAGCACTCTCATTTATTTGCCTTGGTGAATGGTTGCACAGTACTTTGGCAGATGTTTCACACCATGTATGGTAGATGGACAACCCAAAAGGAAAAGAAACACACAAGGTTATTTATTTACCAATAAATAAATCAGTCTATATTTGAGACAGGCAGGAAGCCGGGGTTAAGAACAGAAGTGGGTGATCTCCATGCAGGCAAATTCCAGACGAGAAATCCAAGAGAGGTTGGGAGTGAAAACCGTAAATCCATAGAAAAAAACATTCCAGAGGTTTGGACGGAGGCAGGAATGACGTTGGCTAAAGGATCCTAGTTTGAGGCACAAAATCAGTTCGTAAAGAGGACTATAGTCGGTATGAGCAGAAGGCTGGCAGGACGGAATTACGCAAGAGAATCTGGCCACAGAGAAAAAATACGGCGCTCTAAATCATTGGCCGAAGTCCCTCCCCTTGCCTGAGTCGGCCGCAAAAAAATATAATTTGCGCTAAAAATCATTGGCTGGAAGTCCGTAACTGCTTACGTCAGGGGTGTCAAACTCAATCACACAAGGCGCCAAAATCCAAAACAAACTTTGTTTTGCGGGCCAAAGGATCAACATTTGTTAAACACACTAAAGAATATTTTTTTTAAAGTTTCAAACCGTAACTCTTGAATATAATCGTGAACTAGATATATAGTATAAGAACATAGATAATACATTTTTAATCAACTGCACAAACAATATATATAGGAAGACATAAAAGCAGCAATTGGACAAAAGTCTATCGACAGGTTTAAGGCCACATAATCCTTCATAATGTTGTTGTTTTGACTGCAGGCTGTCCTTCGTCTGATATCATATCAAGTGAATTGTGCTCAAGTTGTCTACAGGTCAGCTGAAAATAAGGTCAAAGTTCACTTTCAGAAGCGGTAGATTCGCGGTTTGATCTCCAGAGGCTTAACCAGGTCCGGTAGACCGAGTGGTTTCTGCACTCAAGTTCCTTGGGTTATCTGCCGTCTCTTCCGTAGGAGTCTAGCATGCTTCACTAGATCGGCATGACCTTTCATCAGGTGATCATTTAGACAAACAGCCGAACCCTTCAGGTGTTTGCGTTGTTTCATCAGACCTATGTTGTGCTCTCGATTCTCAAACCTGATCAGGATCGCTGGTTTATCCAAATGTTTTCTCTGAGGAAGCGGATGACAGACCCCAACAGTATTTAGATCCAAGGAAATCCCTTCAGACGTGAGGAATAATACAGCTTGGCTCTCCACGGTCGCATTAGCATCTCCAACAGCTCCGTTAGCATCTGTGCTAACGTTAGCTTCACCAGACCCGGGGTTTGAGTTGAAGCCTCGTGAGAATGATGTTGTTCATTCTTATTTCTTGATGCACGTCGCTCATTCTTCTCTCCAGGAGATCTTGCAGATTATCTCGTTGTCCGTTACGTGTCTTTTCCTGTCGGATATCCTCCACAAGTTGTAGCAATGGTGATAGCTTAGCTTGTATGTTGACTAACGCAGCTTTAAGCTCCGTCAAGTCGGCTTCTTGATTTTTCTTCGGTGCCATGTTCAACTCTCCTAGTTGCAGAATTATTGCTGTTTTGCAATAGTTTTGTGATTAAAGTCGCTTGTAAACGACTTTGAAAAGACAAAGAGTTGAAGACGCGCCTGCTTGCTTGTGAACTGGATTGTTCACAAATTGTGCCTCATTAATAAGAAATTATCTGACATAAAATGTCAAATTAATTATTCCACATTTATTGCTCTTTGAAGTGAGAAAACCATTTGGTATACAGTGCATTTTGGTTCTTAACTGGAGCTTTGTTTATTGGTTACCTTAAAATGTATGTTATTATTGTAAAGACACGTTAGTATTGATTGATAATTGTATTTTAATATTGGATAGGGCATCACATTGACAAATTGTGTTTTAAATTGTTCTAAAAAAAGGTTTAGAAGAAAATAAAAAGACATATTTGTTATATCATGGATTACCGAGGTAATATATTGATATCAGTTGTGGAATAACCTCCGTCTGAGCGTTAGAGCTGCCCCCTCGTTGTCCACTTTTAAAACCAGTCTCAAAACCAATTTTTTTCTTTTAAATCCTAGCAAGATCTAGTTCCTTTACAAAATCCTTTGTGTTTTTAAACTGTATTATTGTGTTGAAATTTCTCTTAATGTCCTATTCTAAATTATTTTACTTATTTTAATGTGCAGCACTTTGGTGTCAGCTGTAGTTGTCTTGAAAGTGCTATACAACTAAAGTGGTATGGTATGGTACGGTATGATTATCACAATGTTTGGCATATCCAGATACTATCAGTATTGTGAGTCACATATTGTGAATCACATCGTGTCACGAGGGACAAAAATTCTTCAAACTTTTTATTTATTTATTTATTTATTTATTTTTTATTTTTATTTTCGAACAAGAACAACCATAAAACAGAAAAAAATGAGAAGAGCAAAAGCATACAAACAAGAAACAGAGCAAAACAAAGCATTTTTTCCCACAATCAATCTTGAATGCAACAAGAGATGTTCATAGTTCGAAAAAGGGCTTTGGATGAAGCTAATAGCTTATCAACTCCAAGCCCCTTTGATCTTTTTTCAGCCCAAATTAAATATACAATTTCTCATTCACTATATTGAGCTACATGAACAAAAAAAAGAGAATACATTTCATTAGTGAAAAGAACAGCGAAAAACAATCACGACATTTATATTTACAAATATTCATACAGCATTCATCATACTGTATCTTTACCAATGTCTTCATATTTATTAATTTTATTACATTTGATTAATATTTTTAATGTAAGGTTTGACAACTTTTTATATCTTCCCTAGAATTATTCCATAACTGCACCCCCTTGTGGAGATGCAGTGGAGTTTAATGTTTGTTCTAACAGGTGGTTTGACGTAGATGTTTGAACCTCTTAGCGTATATTTATTTTCTCTTAACTGGAAGAGCTTTTGGATACTTTCTGGGAATTGTTTGTTTTTTACTTTGAACATGAATTGGATTATTTTGAAATCAATCAAGTCAAAAAATTTTAACAGTTTTAATTTGATAAAAAGTGGATTTGTTGGTTCAGTGTAAGGAGAGTTGGTGATTATTCTTATAGCTTTTTTTTGAAGAAGAAAGACTGAATTTAAAGATGTTTTGTATGTGCTTCCCCACACCTCCACACAATAGGTCATGTAGGGAAGAATAAATGAGGAGTACAAAGTTTTTAATGATGACTGGTTTAAAAAATGTTTTATTTTATATAGTATAGATATAGATTTAGATATTTTGTTATTAATATAGTTTATGTGTTTCTTCCAGCTTAATTTTTCATCAATTATTACCCCTAAAAATTTGATTTCGGACACCCTTTCAATTCCAACATTATTAATCATAAGTTTCCTATCAGTATTGGCTTTTCTGTTACCGAATATTATGAACTTGGTTTTATCTAGGTTTAGTGTTAACTTATTTAAATCAAACCAACTCTTAAATTTATTGAGTTCTCTTCCAGCTGCCTCCAATAGCTCTTCCAAGTTGTCTCCACAGCAGAACAAGTTTGTATCATCTGCAAATAAGATAGTTTCCAACAGGTTTGAGATTTCACAAATATCATTGATATACAGTATGAATAATAGTGGACCCAAAACTGAACCTTGAGGAACACCAACTTTTACTAACAATGTTTTTGATTTTACCTGGTTTATTTCGACACACTGCTCTCTGTTGTGCAAATAACTACGAAGCCAAGTTAGGGCCAGTCCTCTCACTCCATACATGTGCAGTTTATTTAGTAATATGTCATGGGCCACAGAAAGACAGAAGTAACCTATAAAACAACCGTTCAGGCACAGCTCCCACAGTAAATGGTGAAATTCACTATTTAGTCACAAAATAAGATACTGAGAAATAAAAAACAGGACATGGATTGCTTTGAAGAACGGTGGATTAGTTCCTCAAAGCCATTACATTCTTGGTAGTTCTACCTGCATCAGGTACTTCATGGTGTGAGTATAGGTTAGTTGAGCAGCAATTGGATAAAACTCCTGGTAAACCTAATAACCTGCTCATCTGGGGTTGAGAGCGTGATCAGTCAATCTGATGGTCAGTAGCTGGAGAAGAAGCCCCTGCAGCAGCTTTGCTGCATGACATTACAGAGAAGCACAGCGAGGAAATGTATGCTGCTGCCTCTTTGTGTTCACGCTGTGGGAGAGCAAGCTGAGCGGAAACTGATCGGATCTGATCGGAGCCACGCTCAAGACGAGGCCAGCGGTGTGGAGTTGGCTCGGCTGTGTGTGTCGTTTCAGGGTTTGGGGGGAGATGCACACTCATGGAGCCATAAACTAATTTCATCTAGTCGTGTTTGCAGCTCGTCTAAAAATAATAGTGCTCTACATATTTTGTCTTGAAACTGGAGGTCAGAATCCGACAGCTTTCACTTCCATACAGACCATTTACAACTTCAGTCTAAAAGTTGGTTTTCCTTTCATTATTATTATTTTTTCATATTGTCACCTTACGTGCATTATTATTCTTTCATCACTTCTCAAAAAAAATCTGTCAACCTTTTTAATTGTATTACTTCCTTAGTTTTTACATTGAATAATGATTTTAGCTTGCAATGCCATTTTTTCCAGTTTATGGAAAATAATATTTGTTAAATTTTAGAAATAACATTTATCTAATATTATAGGTTACAGTTAATCAGTTTAGGCCCAGTGGACTATCAATGACATACGGTCTAAATCATGTGTCAAAGTCAAGGCCCGGGGGCCGGATCCGGCCCTCCGGGTAATTCTATACGGCCCTCCAGATCATTTTATTTTATTGTTATAAGTGACCTGATGTTATCTTGAACTCATTTCTAACTTGTATAATTTTGACAAAATCTATTTTTATGGAGTTTAAAATATCAAAAGTTATTTAGATTTAAGTTGATTTATTCTGGAATAATATTCCTGCCTTTTATTATTCATAACTGCTTTAGTCAAAACTGCTCTTGTGGGAGGATGAGGATGAAAACCTGTACGGAGCACAATGTTCGTAGTGATGTAAATGTGTGAAAATGGTAATGCATTTTGTCCACAGGTGACTGGTCAGAGCAAGCATCCTTTAAGGTGGACATCTGAGCCCTAAAGGAACTGCATGACACAGCTGCACTCCCTTAAATTCCACTTAGATCGGGGGTCGGCAACCTGCGGCTCCGGAGCCGCATGCGGCTCTTCAAGCACCCCCTTGCGGCTCAGTGGCGCTTCTTTAATAATTATTGATAAAATTAAAAAATGTTGCAAGGAAGTAAGTTATAGCGATTTGGGTAGGAGCAGAGCCGAGCAGATGGCTGGCAGGTTTGACACCAGGGAACACTCTTAATCCATACATTGTACAACCCTAAGTGGTTGGAGGGAGGAGCGTACTTGCAGACCATGTAACTCCATTGGTATC
>NC_050523.1:26117492-26134189 GCF_002922805.2 Oryzias melastigma | reverse complement strand
TAATCTACTTTCAAAGCATTCTCAGTGTTTTTTCATTATAATTCTACTGTTATTAGCCAAAATGAAAAAAAGTCTTTTTCTAGGACATAGTGTCTGCAGAGCAGCAGGGGTTCATTAGAAATTCTGCAACAGTTGTCCAAGAGCAAGCCAGCCCCCCTTCCATCATCCATCTGTTTACATTCTCCCCACTAGCTTACAGCCCCTCACACTCCCAACCTAACATTACCAATGGAACAACAATTTCAGAACCATCCAGCGGTACAGTTTTGATCCAGATTCTAGCTCAATGTGAGGAATAGCAGGCGAGGGTTTTAAGCCGTTTATTTGCCTTGCAGTAAAGTCCTCCAAGCAGTAGGGGGAGTCCAAGATTTGTCAGGGGAGAAGAGTCAAACACAGGAAATTTACAAAAGAGAAGCGGAGGGAAACTCCATGCTTATTCCAATCCTCCAGAAAAGGAGTTCCAATCATCCAGAGGGGCAGGCAGAGACGGCAAAACGAGGACGAAGGCGAGGGTTGGCGGTACGGAGGTCGTAGCAGATCCAAGGCTGGTTACTGAAGATGCAAAAACAGGTGCGGCGGTCTAGAACGTGAGCAGGGTTGAAAATGTGGCAAGACAGCAATGCAGGAACGTCGAGAAACAGGAGAGAATTGACCACAATCCAGCACCGAGTCTGGAGAGGAGGAGTCTTAAATAGGGAAACACCCAGGTGCTCACAATGACCAATCAGAGCTGGTGAGGGCGGGGCAGAATCCTGACACTCAGACAAGGAAAACAACGACGTTCATGGATCTATTTGTCTGCAAGTGGAGAGCTCGTGGCTGGACAATTGTACAGTTGTTTGTACATTACACCTGCAATCTTTATCAAAACAAAGTTTCTTTTCTTCTCTTTTTTAACTTTCTCATAAATGAAAACATCTGCTTTGTTATTAAATATTGAACCCTCGTGTTAACTAAGGCAAGTGTATGTTTCTTTCTTTTGTTTTGTTTTTGCATTTTGGGCTTTGTTCTTATTATACTGCCACCATCACTACTCATCCACAGTCATACGAAACACAGGAACCATCTCTGGCTCTGCTGAGGGTCACTCCCAGGTCTAACTTGGAGTCCTCAGACTTGTGTTGTAACAGATTCACGGGCTAAATGAAAACTGGAAGCATCTGTTCATACTCGGGGTCTCTGGGTGCTGAAGCCTGAAGAGCGAAGGCGGCGTACAACCAGGACAGGTCACCAGACCATCACAGAAACAGACCAAAACAGACCCAAATGAGAGTTTATAAATGCATGTTGATGTTACCATCAAATGTACAGCAATTTAGGATGTTTCTGCTTTTGATCATTAAACTCATGTTATCCAGTCTTAACTTAAAAAAAGGTTGCCAAAAGCAGTAGGTGTTTTAATGTTAATATTAACGTGAGCTGAATGAAGGGCCCTGCAGCGTCTCTTTCTGCAAAGTGGGTCAGATCACATTTCTCTGTAATCTCTGCTTTTTTCACGTTATAGCCCTCCCTTGTTGCTGTATAATAAGTTTTCAGGCAGAGGTCATTGTAATGAGTTTAAAGAATGCTTTTTTTAAGTGTTACTCTTTTGTGAAAGTTGTGACGGTGTCATTACTTTATTTCTGATGGTCTTTCATAAACATTGTGCTTTAGAGGTGGTTTATAATATGATTATGTATGTGATTTCTGACACATATGTGTCATAAAATAAGAAAAACTTGATATTTATCACTAGAGCCTGAATGAATTTGATTCCAATTTTCTTTTATTCTTCAATTCAATTTTGAGTTTACACATTTATACACATTTGTTTAGAAATACATTAATAATCTACTATATGTTATGAATATATTTATATTAATCTGATCCAGTTCACATACTGTAAATGTATCAGTGAAATAATAAGATTGTTAATATCATCCAGTGTTACATGGATTCTCTAAAGGAGAAGTTCTAACTAAAATGTTCAGATCATTAACATTGTAAACATTGTTCTGCTTCTCCTGGAGGACGTTTCAGTTTGGCCACTAGGTGGAGATCAAGCTATAGAAGAACACCTAATTCCAGAAGAAACTATGAGGAAAAAATGATGTTTTAGACCACAAAAGGTTACTTTAAAAAACATTTCCTTAAAAGAGTTTGGAAAATTCATGTCTGTGAGTTTATAAAGATGCTCATTCATTCACCAATGTATGTTTAGATGGACCGAGCGAGAGCATTAGCTAATGCGAAATTCCATTAACAGTTAGCAGACTTTAGCTTTATGTGCTAAATCGATGTATACTTTTTATGAATCAATTATTGATCTATTAGGCTTAAATTGATTTAAATTGAATAATCGATTTTAATAATCCAGCCCTATTAATCACTATATTTGAAATGTTGCCATGAAGCTAAACCCAGATTCACAGGCCCATTAGGCCTTTTTACAGCAGGCTAAAGTAACGTACCTTTAATCTGAACAGAGCCTGTCAAATTGTACTTTAACACCACTGAGTGACTGTAAGTCCCTCTGTGGGAGAGACAACCCTCTCAGTGTCATCTAGCAACCTGAACTGACATAAAATATGCATTTCTGCAGACATTTTGATCAAAAAAGATTTCACTGCAGGTCCATGTCAAACAAGAATATCATTTTAAATCTATTTTATATTGTGTTCAGCATCACAACCTAAGCACATTTTAAATGTTAAATGATGCTGTTTCTGTGTTTCCTTTGATACTGAAGCAAGGATTAACAACACTTGACCATGATACTCATGAAACCAGTGAAGATTTCTTATGAAGCCATAATATCACTCTAAGTGTTTTACTCATTTTAATATTTCTAATTTTCCACAATAACATCATTCAAATAGTGTAAACCAGGGATTCTCGTTTCAGAAGGATGTGACAGTAGATCGCAAACCTTCAAAAATGAATTTAAAAAATTGCTGTTGGTTAATACTCATCCTCACTGTGAAATATATCACTTGATTGACATGTGGAATGGTACACGCCAAAAGTTTGGACACGCCTTCTCAGTCAGTATATTTTTTATATTCGCGAATATTTCCATTTTAGATTCTCACTGAAGCTTCAAAACAATGTATGAACACATGTGGAGTTATGTACCTAACCAAAACAAGGTGTAATAATTGATATCCAAGTGTCGACAGCCCCCATTTGCTCTGATTACTGCTTGTACACTCTCGGCCTTCTCTTTTCTGTTTCGGCTAATTCAGGCTTTTTTAATTGTTTTGGCTTTTTTGGAGTTTGGCTAATATTACATGCTAGCTGTTTTGGCTAATTTGGCTTTTTTTTCTTTTTTTTTAGGATATTTTGAAGTTTAGTTTTTTGTTTTCAGCTTCAGCGTTTTTAGCTATCAGTTTCAGCATCTTCAGCTATCAGAATTATCATCTTCAGAGTATTTACAGTCAATCCACCCAATCTGAAAGCCTGACTCCTGCCCTCTACCTCCTGAGGATACCTGGTTGATCCTTGTTTCAACGAACACGGCAAAACAATTAATAAATAATCAAAATAGATGAGCCAGATGAGATTTTCCTCCTCCTCAGCTTCAGAAAGGCGTGTGCGTTCAGTGTCAAGCTCCTAACCGTAGATCTACCTGTTAATGTGTCCTATTTTTCTGCCCTGGCCCGAGGTCAGTCACTCAAACAGAACCAAGAACAGAATAGGCCTATATATGCAACGTTTTTGCTTCCAAAAGATGGGTAGATTCTTGGAGTTTGTCATCTCAAAAGTAGTTTGCATGTGGAAACAGTGTGAGCACTGTCTGTGGATCAGGCACCAGGTTCATCGTTTTCAAGTGTCTCAGTTTTGATGGAACTTTTTTCACTTTTTATAAAACCAGAGATGTAACAGGCTTCGTATGCAAAACATTCCTCTAGTTCTCATAATCTCATGCCGTCTCAGACAATGTGGTGATATAATCTAATCTGTAATCTCCAGAATGTATTCAGATGTCACAGAGACTGCTTAGGGAGCCCAGTCTGGGGTTGGGGATCGCAGGTTACTGCCTGGTGGCCAGAGCCCTCCCCACAGGCCCTCTTCAGGTCCAGCATGAAGGGATGACGTGGATGACTCCCTCATGGGCCCACCACCAGGGGGAGAGCTCAGAAGGGGGTGGTACAATGTGGTTTGGGCGGCAGTCGACTCTGGGGACTTGGAACATCATCTCTCTGGTAAGTAAGAAGCTTGAGCAGGAGGTTGAGAGGTACCAACTAGATATACTCAAACTCATCTCCATGCCTCCATTTCTGGGCTCTGAAGGTTAATCTCTATAGAAGGGTTGGACTGTGGCGTTCTGGAGTTGCTTATGGTGAGAGGTGGTGCTTACTCATGAGTCCTCAGCTCAGCCACCAAGTGTTGAAGTGTTACCAGTTTCAGGTCCATCGGAAGAATCACTCTCAGCCTCCCATGGAAAGTCTGTTCCAGGGTACAGGAGAGTTCCTGGAGAGTTTGGCCAATAGTCAAAGCTCAGACTCAGGACTCTACACCCTCTAAAGGGTGCTGGAGGGTTTGTGGGAGTTCGTGTTTTGGGGATTTGGAGAAGGTGTTCCAGCACATCCCTGTGATGCCCTGTGGAGGGCGTTCTGTGAGTTTGGGGTCTGGGGATCCTTAAGCTACAACATCTGGTCTCCCCTTCAACTCTGTAAAATGTTCTTATTTGCCTAGAGACAACAATAAATAAGTCTTCTAATTGTATTCTCATTTCTTCTCTCCTTGGACCAATGGGAGACAGCAAGTCATCAAACTAAGTCACAGAGAGGGAAATACGGCTGGAAGCGACCGTCAGTCGATGGTGAAGCTCGCCGTAATAGTTTCTATGTGACTCTTCAGTCAACCAAAACTAACGTGTTCTTTTGTACACTTCTCTATTCTGTGTCTAATTTTGTTTTTCTAGTTTCTGGTTTGTTTATCAGCTTGTATGAGAAGCAGAAACATTTCTGGATACTGTTATGGATCTCAGAATCTTCTGTGAAGTTCTGCATTCTTTCCTGTTTTTAAGTAAACAATCTCATTACATCAGGCAGAAATTAGGCTGTCAGACATGACTCAAACCAAAAACACACACTGCTGTGCTCCTCTCATTCACACACACACACAGTGAAAAGGTGAAACTGTGCTGTTACTGTGTGGTTACTATGTGTCATACTGACACCCTTTAACCCCAGAGGAGTGATGTCATTCGGTCTCCACCCGAGTGTGCGTCACGATGACGTCTGAAGACACAAACACGCACACATTCAGGTTTCTGTTGACAGTGTTGATGAAGAAGCATCAACATCGTTCTCTGGGATATGATATTCATCATTTTAATATAGATTTTACACTGTGTCTTAGATTTATATTTTTTTTAAATAGTTTTGCTCCTGAACTGGAAAACCTAAACCAAAAGATGACATGATCAAGTGTGTCTGCAGAAATAGTTTCACGTTTCTCTAAAGCATCACTGTCGGTTCTTCAACTTGTTTAAAAACTTGTCTATTAAGTTATTTTCTAATAATCGACTGAACTACTCAAGTACATCAAAAGACATCGCATTACAGTGGTGAATATTTATATTTTCCCCATTTGTTTCTTGGACAGCAGTGTGTCAGGACACATACACATCAGTGTGGTCTGCTTTAACTAACTAGACCCCAAGTATCAAAGTCAAGGCCCGGGGGCCGGATCCGGCCCTCCAGTTAATTCTATCCGGCCCTCCAGGTAATTCTATCCGGCCCTCCAGATCCTTTTATTTTATTGTTATTAATGACCCGATGTTATCTTCCGCATATTTCTAACTTGTATAATTTTGACAAAATATATTTTTATGGAGAGTAAAATAATGAAAGTTATTTAAGGTTTAAGTTGATTTATTCTGTAATAATATTCCTGCCTTTTGATTATTCATAATTATGTTAAAAAGTTACAGTTTCAAATTTTTAAAAATTGGCATTCTAGCTTTTTGGACTATTTTGCCATTTACTACGATTTTTTAGGCTATTTTGGAGTGTAGCTAATATTTCAGCTATATGCTAGCTGTTTTGGCTAATTTCTTTTTTTGTTTTTTTTTTTGGCTAATTTGGGCTTATTAAAGAGTTTTTCAGGCTGTTTTGAAGTTAGGCTAATATTTACATGCTAGCGGTTTTTGGTAATTTAGGCTTTTTCAGTTTTTTAGGTTATTTTGAAGTTTAGTGATTTTTTTTTAACTACATGCTAGCTGTTTAGATAACCTACGTTTTTTATTTTTTTGTTTTAGATTTTCAGGCTAATTTGGCATTTAATAAGTATTTTGGCTGGCTACCAGCTTCAGTGTTTTCAGCTATCAGCTTCAGTGTTTTTAAACTATCAATTTCAAGATCTTCAGCAGCCAAATTCAGCTAACAGCATTCATACTAGCATTATCAGAGGTAATGCTATATATCTAGTTCATAATTATGTTAAAAAGTTACAGTTTTAAAGTTTTAAAAATGTAGTTTCAGAGTGTTCAATAAATGTGTATCCTGTTCGGTCCGTGACCTCAGGTGTGTTTTGGATTTTGGCCTCTTGTGTGATTGAATTTGGACTGAACTAGACGTCACAAACTTAGGAAAAAAAGTCACCCCCCAAAAGCAACAATCCATTTCAGTGAACTTAGTAAACTGTTTCTCTCAGTCAAAGCTTTATTTTTCCTCCCCCGCTTTGATTCCCCCCCAGGAAAGAGCAGATTATTGGCAGTGCTGTGTATCCTATAGATGCTGCTGGGAAGATTCTACACTCATGGCAGTCTTCCTGTTTGTATTTATCATCACCATTGTTGTTATTATTAGTCTTGCCATTTGTTATACTCCATTTACTGCAGGTTCTCCGCTGGAGGCTGTTTGCAGTGGAACCAGACTGTAGAGAAGAAAAAGTGACCATTTTTGCATTCAGGTCACAGGATAAACAGATTAATCAGCAGCAAACTGATGACAGACGAGTCCAGACAAAACAAGACAGTTTGACTGAAGGACAAACATGACGCGGCCGAAGGAAGAGTCAGACATACAGATGGAGGGACGGATGATCAAACACCATTCCATCTACCTTTACGTCCCCAGATGATCAGATTTTTCTGTTGTAAATGGGAGGTATTAGATAGTCGGAGCAGCATCAGTTCAGCTGCAGAGGACTGACAGGAACTCTAGGAGCAGTTCATACAGAACATAAAGCTGAGGAGATTTAAGTTTTAACGCCACAACTAGATCTTCAAGACTGAGCATCTGCACATCCGTAGACAGCTTAAACAAATCCTGAGGTTTGACGTATCGTCCATCCATCCATCTTCTGAACCTGCTGAAAGCCTTTCAGCGGCACAGGGCTGCTGGAGCCTGTCCGAGCTGACGAATCATTGAGGAAAAATCTGGTTAGGTTTGGTTAGCTAAGTGTTTGTGAAGTGTGACGGTTGATGGAGGAGAAATTATAATATATAGTCATTTATAAGAAAAATGCCCTTTTGCTTTCCAGCAATAACATCTGAGCGTAAAACATTGGGGCTAAAGGAGCCAAACATGGAGAACAGAAGTGGAGAGCGATACGCTGAAGCCCAGCAGACGTCTCCTGAGGAAAACCCAACGGACAAAGGAGGAGGAAAAGAATCATTGATGGTCAGAAAGAGATGTTTATTGATATTCAGACACATGCTAAACGTGTATGAATTCAGATTTTACTGGAGCACTTACATTATTACATTGACTAATATTTTAGACAACTTCAAACAAACATGTTTGTTTCATTGTTGTTTTTTGGGGTGTGATTAAAAGCTTTTCTGCTAAACATGAGCAGAACTGCTATCTGCTAACAGAAGTTACCATAAATGTAAAACAATTTTTTTAAAATTGTGAATATATTTCAAAATCAAGTCCTCATGGTCAAAAAGTAATGGTCTTTTTAAAGTTACCCAGCAGCTGCTTTAGCAGCTGAAGCAAAGGATGCTGGGAGCAACAAAAAAAAAAAGCAGGTGAGGTTTAATGCGAACAGTCAGAGTGCAGCCAGAGGAGTGTTGCCATACCGACATGCAGACTCTGCGCTGCGCCTGTAAGGCACAGCTTCAGACAAAACATGTCCACCTGGATCAGGGGCAGTGAGCTCCTCTCACCTGAGGAGGGTCAAGGTCACGAGGAGAAGGTGAAACCTTTTGCTGCGAAGCATCACGTTCTGTCTCTGGCTGCATTCCACACAGAAAGCAGCCAGTCTGTCCCCACATAACAGGAACCCACCATGTCACCAGGAGCAGGACAACCTTCATGCAGAGGCTTCTTCACTCAGACTGTGTGAAAGGGATTCTGAGGTTTATGTTACAGCTGATACTGATTACCTGATACTGATTACCTGTTAAACCAACAGAATGTCACACAGACTCCCAACTCAATTACATGAAGAACAACGTTGTTCTGCCACCTACTGGTCATGCTTTGTTCCTGCTGGTCTGTCAACAAACATTTGTAACCTCTGAGTGGAAACAAACTGATTAGGTTCAGTGAAAAATGTTACCAAAATGAAGGTCCAGAATCTCAGTGTCAAGAGTTAATGTGATAGCTCATGAAGAGATGCTGACTCTGCTCAGGTCTCCATCACTTACTGAGCTGCTGCTCATTTGTGCTGATTCTCTTTGCTAACACTTGACAACAGCTGGTGTTCATTTTCTGACAGATCTACGCAAACATTTAGGAGTGAAGAATGCTGATAGGAAAGAACATTTTCAGAAATGAAAATCTCAATCATTTATATTCATCAATTAATAAACTTCAGAATACCATTAACCCTGACCAAATCTCGAAGTCACATGTCACCTCAAGCAGGTATGTGTCGGAGTCCACTGTCCTGGTGATATGAGGATGTCAGGTGAACATTTGAATTGGTAACATTTTTTAGCAGAAACTGAGACATTTATGACAGTAGAAACCAGAGAGGAGACAAACTGATATGAGATACGTGACATCATTTTGAGGAATGCTGATGTTTCCTTCTGAAGTTTGGATGATAATAATTAATGAGAATTTCTGTTTACAGACTCTAAATGTTTATGTATCTAATGCACGTGTCAGAGTCAAGGCCCGGGGGCCGGATCCGGCCCTCTGGGTAATTCTATCCGCCCCTCTAGATCATTTTATTTTATTGTTATTAGTGACTCGATGTTATCTTGCGCTTATTTCTAACTTGTATAATTTTGAAGAAATATATTTTTATGGAGAGTAAAATATTCAAGGTTATTTAAGGTTTAAGTTGATTTATTCTGGAATAATATTCCTGCCTTTTTATTATTCATAATTATGTTTAAAAGTTAGGGTTTTAAAGTTTTTAAAGTTGTCATTCTGCTAGCTTTATGGACTATTTTGGCATTTAGTATGATTTTTTTTGTCTATTCAGCTTCAGCGTTTTAGCTTAGCTAATATTTCAGCTACATGCTAGCTGTTTTGGCTAATTTAGGAATTCCTGCCAGTGGATGGGCACACCTTCTTTCCTCTGGTTTTTTACTTAGTTTTCCCTTATTTGCTCACTTTGTATTTTGTAAATTGATAAAAGACTATCCTTTATATTCCTGAAAGCATTCATTACTATGGAGTCATGGGCTTAAAGTCCTCTTCACGGCATCTCCAAATGTCAGGGCTCAACTTCAAGACTTCACCTGAATCAATGAAAATCTTCATCACTAAAGAATTATTTCTTAGTTGCATTTTTTGACAGTTGCCTAAAACTTTTGTCAAATAGGATTTAAAAAAGCAGCATGATCACATTGTTAATAATCATCTGTTCTCTAAGCATTTTCTAAAATTAATCTGTTGTTGAATTTGAACCAGCATGTGGGTGTTTTTTGGCAGAAGAGATAAAGAAATAAATGGAATCCTTCCCAGCTTCTTTGAAGACCAGTGGTTTCATTTCCTGAGTCTCTCTCAGCTTCAGCTTCAACTTCAGACAAGAAACCTGATCGCAAAGTTTTCTGGCCTTGAAATGTTAAAAGGGAGACGCCAAGTCATGAACAGCGAGGTTACTGGTAGAGAAGTGGAAAGTGTACCCACAAAGAAGAAGCCTGAACATGTTCGATTAGGAGGGCCACAGAGGCATACGTTTCCCCACCTCCCCAAAGTCTGCCGTCTTTTGGGCTCTTGAGCTCTCTTGTGCTGGTGGGTTTATGGGGGTGTCACGGTGGGCCTCCTACCTTTCCAGCTCCTTATCCAATGGTCCTGAGGTACCAGGTTTTGGTTCCCACCAGGGCCTTGCTGATCCTCCATTTCTCAGCATCTTCTTGATACAATCAGAGCATGTTTATGAGCTGTAAAGATTCATTTCAACAATGGTTGGTTTCATGTCATCATTTGTGTTGTTGATGTGATTCATAGTGGATTTTGGTTCATTTTGAATGATTTGATTCTCTGACATAAAATGGATCCAGAACATCTTGATCCAAACTTCCATCAGTGTGACTCTGAGAAAAATAGCTGGTACTGAACAGTCCAGGTGAAGGTTTCCACATTCCTTCTATTTCTTCAAGAAAATAAACTGAATATATGTACAAACAAGTAAACAAGAATGAATGTAAAATCCATTCACATTTTAGTTTCCACAACAGAATAATCACTATTAGAGCATTCTACCATCCTGTATGGTCACATGACTTTGTAAATTCAAAGAGTTTCCACACATGTATGGAAGCGTTTGTAACTCAAATTCAAAATAAAAATCAATACTGGAAATGCTTTTTCATTTTCACAATGTGTCTCTTAAATAAAATGAAAAAGCGATTCTCAGGACACCTTTTCCTCTTTCTTCACTGGTCATTCTTTAACAAAATTAAAGTGATTAAGAAAATGGCATTTGATATTTCGCTTTCAAAAAGATCTATGATTATTTTGTACAACAATATAATTGGAAATATCAAATTTGAAAATTAAAATGAATAGAAATTTTTTTTCATTTTCACAATGTAACTGCATTACTTGTCTCTTAAATAAAATGAAAAAGCAATCCTCTGAACGGCTTTTCCATTTTCTTCATCACCACCACTCATTCTGTAACATAATTACAGTGGCAATGCCCTTGAGGACTGCTTTTTCATTTTCACATCTCACCGCTCAAAATGTGTCTCATAAATCAGTTTGAGTTAGCAGTTCTACGGGGCGCACCGCGATGACCTCAGAGCTCCTCCTACTCTGCTGTGGTTTGTGCTATCAGTAAACGACATGCCGTTCTCTATGACTTATACAGAGAAAAGGAAAAAAAGGAAGGAAGAGGAAGAAAACCAAGCTCCCAACATTAGATTCATCTTTTTATCTACAATAAAATGGCGATTTTTTACATATTTAACAGTGGGAAAAGCGGGATACTCTCTGGACAGATTGACAGTCTGTTGGTCCCACCCCGGAGCTCACTCGCTCAATATGCCGGCAGACAGACAGCTATGGTGGGGTACGGGGCTGCATCATGCTCAAGCCTCTGGCTAAAGAGGGTCGGGCCACGTACATTTTCATGTGAATCGGGTTCGGTGTGAGTGCACCTTAAGACTTCAAACATGAAGAAAACAGCACTAACAACGGCACGGTTCAAAAACGCAGCTGCCTGAAATACTAAAATATGTTGCAATAAGAATGTGTTTATTATGATTCTCACACCCTAAATAAAATCAAATTACAATAAGAAGTTAAACAATCCATGGCGGGTCTCAAACCGCAAACATTAGGATGGACGGCTGTAGCGCTGACCACTATACTACCATATAACTCGAGATGAGAAGTATCGCAGCCAATGTTACAGGTTTAAAAAAACAAAACACGGCAGTTAATTGTAGATGAAATGATGAATCTCATCTTTGAGCTTGATTTTCCTCCTATTCCTTCCTTTTTTCTCGGCATGTCGTTTGCCGATAGCACCAACGAAAAGGGAGGAGCACTGACGTCGTCGTCATGCACCCCTTGGAACTGCCAACTCAAAATGATTTAGGAGACACTTTTAGCGCGGCAGGACGTGAAAACGAAAAAGCAGTCTTCATAGGCTTTATCACTTTAATTATGTTATGGAATGAGCGATGTTGAAGAAAAAGCAGCTTGGAGGATTGTTTTTTCATTTTATTTAAGAGAAAAGTAATGCAGTTACGTTGAAAAAGCATTTCTCTTAATCCATTTTAATTTTCAAATGTGATATTACTAATTATATTTTGGTACAAAATAACCAGAGAACTTCTTGAAAATGAAATATCAAATGCCATTTTCTCTATCATTTTAATGAAGTTACAGAATGAGTGGTGTTGAAGAAGAAAAAGCTGTTTGGAGATAACGATAATTATCGTTTTATCGCCCAGCCCTATGCAGATATACTGTGAAACTTATTTTTATTTTGAATAATGAGTCACAAACGCTTCCATACACATTGGACTAGAATGATGGTCGATCAGTTTCTCCTGCATTCCACGGTGACGGAGCATAGTCGAGTAGTAAAATAAACCTAACATGTCTCAATCCAAGCAGTATTTTTCTAAGGTTGGTTATTGATCTAATTTTGAAATGATTCTTTAATTACATAGGTCATTTTGATTCTGTCTCACAGATTGATCTGGTTGGATCGCAAGAATGGAAATTAATTCATCAATTAATCGAAAAGAAAAAAATAGTGGAAAATTGTGATAAATGTATATATATATATATATATATATATAAATATATTTTTTTTATTTGAAATAAAAAAAAGAAAAATAGATTCTTGGATGTTACAACCCAATGTTTCTCCAGTAAGTCATTTGTCTTCACGTCTACACTATGAGAACCCCAACCAAGAAGACGAACCCAGACAGCTCTATCAGCCTGCAGGTTCTGTGCAGTCGACACAAACGTGGTAGAAAAAACAAGAGGTGGACATTCCTCGCATTAATCAGTATTCTAATACTCCAGTGCTGAACGGAACTCTACTGAAGAAAACTGAGAACAAACGAATTCTACTCTTGGAGTTTATTGTGCATCATGTAGTCATGGATTAAGCATCTAAATGCTCCTTTTTCTGAAAACAATCAGAATGAAATCAACTTTAAAACAAAACAGAGCCAGCTGACCCCCAAACTGGTTCATGTAGAGAATCAGTCCACTTCTGCTCTTTGACAGAGTTCAGTTCACACCACGGGAGAGAATGATGCTTTTCCTGCTCTGGTGAGGCGACATCCATGTCACACTTGTGCGTTCATGTGGAGCTCAGTCACATCCGACCCAGCAGAGCGCAGAGCTCAGTCTCAAAGCCTGAAGTCCAAGCGATCATCTCTGGTCTTTGTTTCACCTCCTCTCACTCTGACTGCAGCACATGCATCAGCTCCTCTGTTCACTCGATGCCTTTGAGTGTGTGGTAGATGTGCTTGGGTAAAATCACGTACCCCTCACTGAATGAGGGAGCGGGCTCGCGGCCGCTCCGCGCCCCCTCACAGGCGGCCTTCAGCCTCCTCAGCTGTCTCTCCTGCCGCCGACACTTCTGCTGGGTCGTCTTCAACTTCTTCCTCAGATGCTCCAGCTGCTCCTCCAGCTGGTCAATGCGTTTCTTCTGCTGCGCCGAGTCTTCAGCCGTGTAGTTGTGGTCACAGGAGACCACGGCGGTGTCGGTGCGGGTGCACGGCGTGCCTCCTTCAGGCTCCTCCTCAGCTGTCGAGTCAGACGTCAAAGGCAGAGAGAGCGAGAAGGGCATCTCTGAGGAGAAAGGATCCTCTATGGACTCCGGCTGTAGGACAGTAGTTACCCTGACATCAGTTCAGCTAAACATCATTCATGTTAAAACTCACCAACATGCCAGACATAAAAAAAGCAGAAACTTTAGACCACACATGTCAAAGTCAAGGCCCGGGGGCCAGATCCGGCCCTCCAGGTAATTCTATCCGGCCCTCCAGATCATTTTATTTTATTGTTATTAATGGCCTTATGGTATCTTGCGCTTAATTCTAACATGCATAATTTTGACAAAATATATTTTTATGGAGAGTAAAATATCTAAAGTTATTTAAGGTTTAAGTTGATTTATTCTGGAATAATATTCCTGCATTTTTATTATTCATTATTATGATAAAAAGTTAGTTTTAAAGATTTTAAAATTAATATTCTGCAAGATTTTTGGACTATTTTGACATTTATTAATATTTTTTAGGCTATTTTGGAGCTAAGCTAATATTTCAGCTACATGCTAGCTGTTTTAGCTTTTTTAGGCGGTTTTGGAGTTTAGCTAATATTTACATGCTAGCTGTTTAGGCTTTTCTCAGTTTATTAGGGTATTTTGGAGTTCAGCTATGTTTTCAGCTACATGGCATCTGTTTTGGCAAACCTAGGTTTTTTTGCTTTTTTTCAATCATTTTTTTAGGCCAATTTGGCATTTAGCTAATATTTTAGCAGACTATCAATTTCAGAATCTTCAGCTATCAGCACTAGCATCTCCAGTGACCAAATTCAGCTTACAGCATTCACACTAGTATTATCACAGGTAATGCTACATATCTAGTTCATGATTATGTTAAAAAAATTACAGTTTTATAAATGTAGTTTTAGTGTTCAATAAATGTTTATCCTGTTCGGCCCACGACCTCAGGTGTGCTTGGATTTTGGCCCCTCGTGTGACTGAGTTTGACACTCCAGCTTTAACATGGACAAAGATCCCAACTACTTTCAGTAAACGAGTACTCGTTCCTCTTCATCACTGTAGTCAGTCATGAGTCTCGTCACCACCACACTGCTGCTCACCTGCTTCACAAACAGGTTTCAAGAAGTTTTGATTTTCTTCAGTCGCCTATAAAAGAACCCAGTCCAGCTTTATTCCTCACAGCAGTTCAGTTTCAGCTGAAATCACCTAGCTTATCTTGCATGGAAAATCACACTTTCAGTGACTTCAGCCATCTTGATATCAAAACGTTCACCTTGTTCAAGACATTATTGCTTTTGGTATTCATAAAATGTATTGGTTTTAAAATATTGAGCAAAATATGCATCACCATTTTCAGCAAAAAGCTTCAGCATATTCAGCAACTACTTTCACCAAAAGCATTCACACTAGTATTATTGCAGGTGATGCAACTTTTCTAGTTTAATCTTGTTTTAATACCAAAAACTAATGAAGGACAGAAGCTGCACAATCTATTAAAGGTTTAATAAACTATCATCTTCATTGTCTTTATTCTTAGTTAGTTTAAAGCTAATGACAGTTAAGATGCGTGCTTTACATCCACTTTTACACATGACCTGATTGGTCGACTAATCAGAAAAAATAAGCGGTAATTAGTCGACTATTAAAATAATCGTTTGTTGCAGCACTAGTGGACATAGCAGCTGTTATCCTGTAATCCAGGAGGGAAGAAACAGTAAAGAAGAGCGAATGCAGAACTCTCTCCCAAACCAAGACCGCAATGAAGAAGATTAGAGATAAATGAACCATTCTAAGGGGAAATCTTTGGAGCAAAGTTCAGATTTTCTTTAGATTTCTCATTTAAAGGACTTGGATGCATTCTGTTTAGAATAAATGTGCGATGTTACTGGGTTTGTCTTACTGAGGCGTGTTCAGGGGCTAAACCAGAGTCAAACGGAATGAACTTGTGCTGGATCAATCTAAATCACAGGCTGCTCATCATACCACACAGCTGCTTTTAGTTTCTGTCAGAAGGACACAATTGTTTACATTACTTCACAGTAAAAAAGACAATTTAAGCATCAAGAAGAACAAAATCCCACAAACACACACTTGCTACTCTTTTGTGTTCTTTTTCACTTTTACATGTATGCATGACATCCATGCATACAAATCAATAAACAAACTGCCTGCTAATGATATCAAAAACCCAACAGACAGAAAACTGGACAATTTCTAAAACGATGGCATGGTTTCCCATGGTTCCACAGTTCCTCATCAGTCGGCCTCTGAAGTGTGAGTCGGCTTACCTTAATGCTGAGGTTGAAGCTGAAGAGCGACGGCACTGCGTTCTCCTTCAGCACTCGGTTGTTGCACTCCCTCTTAAAGCAGTCTTTGGTGAAGTGTTGTGAGCAGATGTTGCTGTACTTTGTTGGTTTAAAGTTGTTCCTCCTCATGGCCGCCACCCACTTCCCACAAACATCTGGACGAGCCAATGGGAACCTTGGAGTCCGCGGTAACAAACACCATGTTCAGTGTAGACCCGTGATCATTAAACATACGAAATATCTCACTCACTACACAGTTATGACTCTGCTTCCTGCCTCAAGTCCTAAACCAATCACTTTTTGATCTATAGTAAAAGCATTGGTCTTTTAATTATGATTATGCCGGTTTTTGACAATTTAAAAAAAAAAGTAATTTTCTAGGACATAGTTTCTGCAGAGCGACAGGAGTTCGTTCAAAATTCCCCCCTCACTTTGGGTGGCATGCAGTAAATCCCCACCTACTTCCCATCATTCATCTGTTTACAACTGCTAGCTTACAGCCTCTCACAGCCCCAACCTAACATTAGTGGTGCAACAAAAATTCCAGCTCAGACGAGGAAAACAAAGACGTTCATGGATCTATTTGTCTGCTGGTGGATGCATCAACTGTAGCACCTACAGCTAAAAGCTTTTACCAACTTTTTTTAGGTGCTCCTGATTCACAATGATTTAAATAAAGAAATATTTAGAAATGCAAATTTAATCTTAAGGCTTAATACATGTCCTCCATCTATGAGAAAAAGGCACAAGAACATGTTAAAAAGTCCATTTTCATTGGAGTGGGTCTTT
>NC_050523.1:26097435-26115446 GCF_002922805.2 Oryzias melastigma | reverse complement strand
CTGGACAGTCCATTTTAAAGGTCCTTCTGAAGTATGGAATATAAGTAAACCTTAAATGAAACCTTTTGTTTTTGCACAGTGCAGCAATGCTAGCTAAATGTCAAATGTTGGTGGTGATTGTTGTGGATGGGAGTCGATGCTGCTCAGCCTGTGGACTGGAGCTCATCATGATGGTTTCCATACACTGAACAGAAAAAAGGAAACAGCATCAATAAACCAGGAGTTTAATACAACAGGTTGGTCTGCAGCCACAGAGCAGAAACACACTGAAAACCATGAGGTGCACAACACTAATGAATGAAAGTTATGTATGTACATATGTACTGTATATACACAGCTTTTGTTGAAAAAGAAAAGGCCACACAGCTCTAAAACTGTCAAAGAACCTGACTTATTAATGTCAGCCACTCCTCTACAGTCGTTATGAATACAGACAATAATATTGAAAAAATACAAAACCATAAAGTTCAGATTTAGGATATAATTGTCCCTGTGGAGACACAAGAGCATCACTGTGATTTGAACAGTAAAAGCAGATACTGAGGTCAGCTACTCCAAATAGTTCTAAGAGTAATCACTGTATATTTATTCACAACACAGTAAAATAAATGCAACTCCTTCCAAGAAAAACAACAATGAAAGAATGATCCTTATTTGCACTGGAGACTAAACTTGGATCAGTTTGCAGCTTTAAGATCAACCATTTCCATTACCTTACAATAAACCTGAATAAAACAAGAAATGAAGTTTCCTCTGAGGAACGAGCTGCTAATGTACAGAACATTACAAAGTCCTCTTGAGCATTTGCACCAACGTCTCACAGTTCTATTAGGAAAAGGACAACTTGGTGCTGTTTTGATGCGGCTGAACTTTAAACTTCTAGATCTTTAACTGTTTATGGACAGGATGTCAGGAGCTGTTCTTGCTGTCTGTGTTTCCAAAGATTTCCAAAGCCCTGCTTGATCCTAGCAGATTAAAAAGTGCTTCCACTGTTACTCCAACCTGCTGGAGACAGAAAAGCAAACTACATCTGCTCAGATGGAGGCTGAAAAAATGCCAACATTTTATCATTCTTGTATTATTTTTACAAAACGAAGAATAAACGTTATTAGAAAGTTGTGAATTTTTGTTGTATTTGCTGTGTATTAAAAATGGAAGTCAACATGATAATTCAGAGACTTGTTGCTCAGCAGGGGTTCACTTACTTTTCCTTTGGACTATGGATAGAGTCTGAGGATCCTAACAATCCAGCTACATTAATCCCATCAGAGTTGTTGATGTTATTCCAAAGCATTCTGGGTTTGACCCAGTTCTGCTCAGCCTCTACAAGCTTAAAAACCAAACTATAAGACATACTTAGTGTTGACAAAACTCAACACTCAGTCAGCTTCTCTGATGCTGCTTCCATTTAAACCAGGAGTCTCTCATTTCAACCTCAAAACCTTAGATCCTCTGTCCTGATGGTTGGTCTTTAGGATAACAGAACAGTGAACACTGATTTACTTTTCTTTTTTTTGTCATTACACATTGAAAATATACACTATACTTTCTTATTTGAATCAGACTTGGCGGTCATCTTCCATTTTGGGACAAGCTTTAATCTTTAGGGCCTTGTTTGTTTACAAGTCAGGAGCTGTAATGTGGAGCTGCAACTTCTTGCATGGTAACAGGGAGATACAAATGTACACTACATTCTTTTTCTCTCTTTTGTGGTTTAAATTAGGGATGTCCCGATCAGGTTATTTTGGGCCCGATCCGATTCATTGGATTTTGTGTATTTGCCGATACCGAACAAAAACTCTAATTTTCTGTTGAAATACCTTTATAGGTTGCTGTTTGCGTTAAGACAAACCAATAGAGACACTTGCTGTCATTTTAAAGCGTTTTTAAAAGAGTTTTTGATCCCAGAAGTCTGAATCTGTGACGTAGCTACCGTGATTCAAATGTTTATGTTAGCCTCCTGTTTAAACTGCTGCTGTATTCTGCTGCGTTTTACAGCAATGACTTTTTGTGATCTGTTCATAACATGTAGACTTCTAGTGGAGTATTTATAAAGAAAAAAACTTTAAATATAAAGCGCTGATCATAACAAGAATAAATTAAATATCCGATACTGATCAGGGGAAGACATCCGATATTGATCGAGTCATCAACCACATGATCGAGCCCGATTTCTGATCACATGATCGGATCGGGACATCCCTAGTTTAAGGTAATAAGAACAAAAGTACTCACTGCTCTCCAACTTCACAGTCTGTTCGTCAAAACTGAACTTTCTATAAGGGAAAAGTATATTCTGCTGTTACAAAAGGAAGCACAGAGTCAGACAAATGTCAACAATCTCTCAACAAAATTAAACTATACTTCACTTGCCCCTCAGGATTCTGAGATTAACTTGAAATGACAGATATTTTTAATCTGTTTCTCAAAACCTGGAGATCATTAAAATAAGATCACATTGTGGAAACGCAAAAAGCCTTTAGAGAGAGAGAGCTGCTTGAAAACGAGTAATCAATTTTGTCTCATGCATGTAGAGAAAACCCAATTAGTGTTGCAACATTTAACCTGTAGTTAGAAGTTCAGGAAAGTGCAGAAACGTTTCATTGGAGTACATCAGTAGGGGGTTGTAAGGGTTTCTAAAATACTGTAGGACTCAGTAGAGTTTGCGGTAAGAATGTGTGCAATAGATCAAGCCTCGTCACATCAGAAGTAACTGCTGTTTCTCATAGCAATGCTCTGTAGCCTTTCTCCTTTTAATCGTGGTATCGAGGAGAGAGGGTCAGCATAAGCTGACAAAGTCCAGACACTTGGGTTTCTTCAGGTGACCCAGCTGCACTCAGCAGCAGCGGTCTCTGGTCTCGTGACCCCACTGACCCCCAGAGCTGCATCCCTGCTGATGAACCGGCTCTCCATCAGAAGTTGGTTTAAAGTCAAACTTCAGCTTCAGTAGCTCTCAGTTTCACGAACACTTTGAGAATAATGAGAAAATATTCCTCTAGGGGTTTATGATAAAAAAATAAGCATATGTGTGAGATATTTTAGTGGCGTATCTGCAGCACTAAGAATCCTCACATGAAGACGCGGTTCCACGATGGATGCCAGCCTGTTCCTCAAACCAGCACTGCTTTGGTTTCCCAGTCCACCACAGAGAAGTGTGCACCTCCACGGCTGGCTGTCATCTGCAGACGTTTCTGTAGAGTTTAAACTCGGCAGTCTCAGACCTACTCCTTCTCCTCCTCTTCCTGCTCTTCCTCCTCCTTCTTCTCGCTCTCCTCGCTTCCTTTAGTCTCTGTCTTGTCGTCTTCTTCTTCTTTATCTTCATCGCGAGGAGCTTCATCTTCAGCTTCCTTGGATTCGTCCTCGTCACCGGCACTCTAAACATGCAGAAAATATTTCAATCAATCAAAAATCCAAAACACACCTTAGGTCGCAGGCCCAACAGGATAAACATTTATTAAACACACCGAAACCACATTTTTAAAACTTAAAAAAGTTAACTTTTTACCTTTACTATGAATAAAAATAGACAGGATCTAATATTCCAGAATTAATCAACTTAAAACCTTATCCCTTTGAACAGTGGAGCTCCAGTGTTTCTGTTCTTTGATTTACTGTAACTTTTCAACCGTTAACATGATCATTCCAGCAGATTCTGAAGAAGATGAGCATCTCGTGCCGCTGTGAGCTGAGGATGCTGGAGGCTCTGCTGAGGTTATCAGAGACCAAAGCTTCTCACCACTTCAACAACAGTGGAAGACAGATGTGGAATAAATGTTATTTATAAAGGGTATATGGGGTCAAAGGTCACCTGTCAAAATGAGTTTGATGGAAAGTATATTCCTGATCTCTCTGATGAGGTCGGCATCTGAAACATGGAACTATTTTTCACTGAATATAAAGTTTTGGTCCCACTGACTAATAATGAAAAAGTACATTTTTTGGTGCTGAACGTTAACAACTTTGTTCAACTTTACTACACTCTGACTCCATAAAATATAAAGTAACAACTAATTGACTCTTAAATTAGTCGTCTACTATTTTAATTGTCGATTAGTCGACTAATCGTGGCAGCCCCAGGCAAAAGCACACATTTGTAGGGCATTCTCTGAGCCTTTCATAGTCAAAATTAGCAGAAAAGTCCAGGTAGATATTTTGAAGCTTAAGGCTGGTTTATACTTCCATGCGATTTACAATCGCTCGCATCCACAATCTGGCCGTCTCGTTCATACTAATGTTGGCTGGATTTGATTGCGACTCTCCGCTATAACTGCGATGTACTTCTGACTGGTGTTCATACCTCTCAAGCAACACAATCGTGTTCTGCATTTATTCTTAACATGACCAGCATCCCGCTCAGACACATCCAGCATCTGCGAGCGCGCGGTACATGAAAGGCGGAGGAGGAAGTGATGAGTTTGTCCGCTAAACAGAAGCAGGGAATACAAAGACGACCAAATTCAATTAAAAAAGGAACAAACTGCATTCTTTAGTGCTGTAAGATATGTGAAAGAAGACATTTTTCCAGCAACTTGCTCTATTTTCTATCTAGTTGTCCACTCTCTGTCTCTCTCTGTGTGTGAAGTTCGGTATTTCCTAACTTCTTCAGTAAGTCTTCATTATTTTCAGTGTTAAAACATATTTTTCTGGACAGAGATCTCTGCATAGTCGTGTACTCTAATCGCTGAAATAAATTCAAATAAATCGCTGGTGACGTCACCAGCAGGTGCAGCATTCTGATGCGACTGAAGCGATTCTGCTCTGATGACTGTGCGACCACTGCAACGCCAGCGATTAGGAATCACGTGGAAGTATAAACCAGCCTTTAAGTGTTAATTAGCATTAGGGCTGCCACGATTAGTCGACCAATCGAGTATTAAAATAGTTGATGACTAATTTAACAGTCGATTCGTCGTTACTTTATATTATATGGAGTCAGAGTGTAGTAAAATTGAAGAAAGTTGTGAGCGTTCTACAAGAAAAAAATGCATTTTTTGTGTGAATGGCTAGTAAACATTCACAGTGATAGTGATTCTTCAAAGTCTTTTCATACGTTTTTGAGCACATAAAAACTCAATCACACTTTCAGTGATTTTAGTAATCTTGGTATCAAAATGTTCAGTGTGTTCCGGACATTACTGCTTGTATTTTTGGTATTCATAAACTTGTCATCTACTGGGTTTTTTAGGTTAAGTTAGAGTTTAGCTAATATTTTAGCACCATGCTAACATCATTGACTAATTTAGTATACTGAGGAATTTTAGGCTATTTCGGAGTTTAGCTAGTAGTTAAGCAACGAGCTAGGTTTTTTTGGCTAATTTGGAGCTTAGCTCATATTAGCACTGGAGCTCCAATGTTTATGTTCTGTGATTTCCTGTAACTTTTAAACTGTTTACATGACCAACATGATTCCAGTAGATTCTGAAGGAGAAAATGTGGCGTGAAAAGCTACATTATGTTAAAGATTTTGTGTTTAAAGTGTCACGGGGAATGCCTCGGGTGTTAAAGGGTTAAATAACTTTAAATATTTTACTCTTCATAAAATATATATTTCTGTCAAAATTCTACTCGTTAAAAATGAGAGCAAGATAACATCGGGCCATTAATGACAATAAAATAAAATGATCTGGAGGGCCAGACAGGATTACCCGGAGGGCCGGATCCGGCCCCCGGGCCTTGACTTCGACACATACCTGCTTGAGGCGCCCCCTCCTCCGGTTGGGGACCCGGGCCTTCATCCTCCTGGACAGCGCCAGCAGCTTGTTGTGTCTCTGCCTCCTCTTGGCTTTGTCCGCCTCCTCTTTCCTCTTCTCCTCCGCCTGGTCCGAGTCTGACTCGTCCTGCCGCTGCAGCCTGCTGCGCTTCCGGGGCTGCACCATCCGCTTCGGACTACTGCTGTCTTTCCTCTTCTCATCGTCGTCCTCATCGTCGTCCTCTTCGCCGGGGCTGGACGAAGAGGAGCTGTCGTCGCCCCCCAGGAAGGAGCGCTTTCTGCGGGCCACGGAGCGGCTGTCGTCGCTGGACGACGCTCCGGAGTCGCTCCAGTCCCGGTCCTCCTGCTGCTCGCTGTCCTCCTCCGGGGAGCTCTGGAAGTCGGACTGGGACCCGGAGGAGGAGGAGGACGAGAAGGAGCCTTCGTCACTGTCGTCCAGGATCGAGGCGGGCAGGCCGATCTGGCGCTTCTTCGAGGCAGCCACCTTCGTTTTCCGCATGGACGCGAACATTTTTCGCTTGTACAAACTCTCCATGTCTGCACGCGGAGTTGGAGGCCAGTGACATTAAACAAAAACGGGAGGATTAGGGAGGAAAGCTGACAGAGTGAGAAGCTAACGTTTAGTGTGCACGCGCCCCCGCGGCGGCTCTTCTGACGGACATGGCGCCGGCACGTGAACTCTGCGGTGGTGTCCGCGCGGCTCCTCCACACCACTCTCCCGGGGTTTAGGGTTCTTAAAGGCCGGTTTGGCTCATTTCCTAAAGCGCAGCTATCCCTGCTCTTGTGTTATTGTAGCCCTGCTTCTTCTCGTCTCGGTGAACCCGTGTGGTGTTGTTATAGCGCCCCGCTGCGCCGGAGAGCGAACACTGCAGTTCCCCTCTGCACGCTGAGCTGCTCTAACGAGAGATGACATGCTAGCTTGTTGAGTACGTAAAGTTGTCCGCCATATTGGAAAGGTACAGATGTCTGTTTACTGCTGTGTTACAATTGTACAACAGATCTGTAAAAACTAGAATGTGACTTTTCACTACTAAATTATTTCTGTCAGCTGATAAAGGAGAACTTCTAGAAAACATTTGAACAAGATCTGAGTGAGTTTACTCTCAATAATGAACGTTTAGACTGATCTAGTCTATTCAAAGTCAACGACAGCTTTAGACTTCACACTATTTCCATGTTTTCTGTCAGGACCATCGATCTTTATGTTTATGGAGGATGATGGTGGTATTTGTATGTGTTAGACCTCAGATCAGACCAGACGACTTGCTGGTAATCAGATTACTAAATGGAGAAAAATAAGATGACCAGGATTTCCTCAGTAGTGAAGAGGGAAGAGTCCATCAGTGCTGAATCCCCATCCAGAGGGTGGACCGGGAAGAGTGGCGTATGACAGACCGGTGGGTGAATTTACTCAGCGGTGTTGCATTGCGACCAGCTCTGGCTGTATAGTAAGTCTCGGATGCTGCGTGCTTTAAAGCGGGCGCCGCCCGGACCTTGCCACTCCGGTACCATGGATAGAGTGCTCACTGAGCCATCTCTTCCGTCTGCGGGACCATCGGGACATCTTTAACCTGTACCTCAGTTTTGAAACACATTCTGACTTAAAACTGAGACGGTTCCATTTGAAAACATGTTGTTGATGCTTCTGCTAACATCCTCTCTGAGATAATCAAACAATCTATGAAAACAAAGAAGGACATTAGGTTCAGAGAGGAACCAGCTCTGAGACATAAAGGTCACTTTAATATAGACTTGAGTAAATAGTGGTCTACAGTTTGGTTATCTCATGCTCATCTGTACTAATCTCTTATAACTGTGATCAGTTCTCCATCAGCTCCTCAGTTACGACTTCTGTGCCAGGAGCGTGCTCAGTTTGATCTTCCCATCCATGGAGGCCGTCAGGCAGGTACCACAGTCCAAAGCTGAGGACCAATCGACGGTTACCACCGGAGCTTTGTGACCGCCAAGTGACAGGACTCTCTCCAGAGCGGGCTCTCCACTGGTCAGCTGGAAGATCAAGAGAATATATATAAAAAAAAGTAAAATACAACGACAAACTAGATTTGCAATTCCTCTAAGGAAATTGTGTCTGATTGCTGAAAGCAAAGCCGTTTAAAACTTTGCTATCAAATTCTTGTGAATCAAATCGAATAGTTTCTGGAAGTTATTGCCGATACCCAGCCCAATATATTTCTAGAGTAAATGCTCTATAATATCTAGCTTGGGACCAGAAAGACTAATGTAAGACTGATGATGATGAGGGTGACGTTTACCCTGTAGATGAGTCCCCCGGTGCTGGAACATGTCAGCACGTGTTGTCCCTCGGAGTCAAAAGCAAAGAGCCGACCTCTGGGAACCTGAACCTGCACAAGAGTTCTCTCACAACATCATGGTCGCTCATCAGTTCGCTCTACTCTAGATTCTACATTTCTGAATGATCTCATTGAATGAACTGTACGTCTTCCATTTACTGTCCATGTAGTTTCCATGGTAACCGGCTTACCTGTTTGTATCCACTGTACCCTGACAGGACAAAAGGACCGGTGGCATCCTGGGGTAGAACCTGTTCTGACTGCTTCACCCCACAGCGATGAATGTTCCACTGAATGAACTGCACACACACACGGATGCCCACATTTACCCCAATCTGCTGATGAATCTGCACACCACAGCTCGCTCGTCGCCTCACACCTTGCCATCTTCTCCAATGCTGAACACGGTGTTCTCGTCGTAGCTGAACTCCACGCTGTAAACTTCTCCTTCATGAGCTCTCCAGCTCATGGCGCTCTCGAAGCGTTGCATGTCTGCAGCAGTGATGGTTGAGAGAACATATAAAAAGATGTACTGTGTTTTATCAGCCGTTGCTGTTAAAGTCTTTATGCCAGGATTCGTTGATGGTTGAGATCTTTAAATTAGCAAAATATCTCCTTTGTAGAAAAAAAAAGCAAC
This sequence comes from Oryzias melastigma, assembly GCF_002922805.2. NCBI lineage: Eukaryota > Metazoa > Chordata > Actinopteri > Beloniformes > Adrianichthyidae > Oryzias > Oryzias melastigma. The sequence goes on along the minus strand of NC_050523.1, from coordinate 26,106,787 downwards.
TGATTAATTGACCCTATTAAAGTTAAGCTATTCTGTTATTAAAACTCCAAAAAGCTACAGCATTATTACAGAATAACCAATAAATGTTTCTTTTTTAAAGCATTAAACAGAAGAATCGACACTAAAGGATGGTTCATGATGACCCACCGAACAGTCGAATGACTCCATCAGCAGCACCAGTCACCAGCAGGTTTCCATTATGGTTGAAGGCGGTGCAGTTGATGGCCACTGGGTCAGGCTCCAAAGAGAACTGGAGCTGAAAGGCAGAAGAGCAAAGCGCCGTTACACGAAAACGCTAATGTCGAGCACTTTTCTCCAGCCGATCACACCAACAGAACCACTTCCTGGTCAATGCTGGATGCACTTGGGAAAAATAGGACATTGGAACACAAAGACTTGGGACACCCAAATTTAAAATACTAAGACTTCAACTGGTGGAAAAGTGTTGGTGAAGTACTGTACATTTGTTTGGACAGATTTACAGGAAAACAGGCTTTGCTTTACTCAACACAGCTAAGTAACAACCTTATGGTAAATGGTGAGACGGTGTTTACTTATATAATGCTTTTCCACTTTACTTTAAAGGTAAACAAACAGTGATGTTGGAAGCTGACTCCACTCAAAGCCAGAATGTGAAAATCCAGTTAGAAGGGCGGGGCTTGGGGGTTGGACTGTTATCATTAGTGGAGCTGCAGATCATGATGTGGGACTTCTGAAACTTATGACAATATTTTCAAGAATTAAACAATTGTATTTTAATTTGTCAAAAATGTTGCAATGACCAACAGACAGCACTTTTAAAGCTCCATTTATGGAGATCAACAGCAAAATAATGGTAATTTAGGGTTTGGTTACTCTTTAAGCCAATCAGCCGTTCCCACACTGATGGTGGCTTCACTTCCAAACACCAGTACCAACCTAGAACCACCAGGACCAATGTGGGCCTCAGACTAGGGCTGGATTGATAAAATCGATTTATCGTTTTGAATCAATTTAAGCTTAACAAATCAATAATCGATTCATAAAAATATAAATCAATTTAGCACCTAAAGCTAAAGTCCACTAGCTTGATGCTAACGTTTAATGGAATTCCCCATAGGACGGCTAATGCTAACACTCTGTCGGTCTAAACATACATTGCTGACTAAATGAACATCTTTATAAACCCAGACATGAATTGTTATAGGAAATATTTTTAAAGTAACAATTTGTGGTCTAAAACACTGTTTTTTTCCTCACACTTGCTTCTTCTTCTGTAATAAGGTGTGATGCTATAGCGTGATCTCCACCTAGTGTCCAAACAGAAACGTCCTCCAGGAGAAGCAGAACAATGTTTCCAATGTTAATGATCTGAACATTTTAGTTAGAACTTCTCCTTTAGAGAATCCATGTAACACTGGATGATATTAACAATCTCATTATTTCACTGATACATTTACAGTATGTGAACTGGATCAGATTAATATACATATATTCAAATCATATAGTAGATTATTAATGTATTTCTAAACATATGTGTAAACTCAAAATGGAATTGAAGAATTGAAAGAATAAAAAAAAAAAGAAAAAATCTGAATCTAATCGATTCAGGCTCTAATGAATCGAATCGTTTCTGAAAATTATAATCGATATCCAGCCTTAGTTTAGTGTCTTGACCAGAGACACTTTAACACATGGGCGGTAAAGGCGGGAACCAAACTATGAAGCTTCTGCTTTACCTCTGCCCCCCAAATGACTCAACTGCTTTCAGCGCTCCGTGTCCTCTGCATTCACTCTGTAAAAACCTAACAAATGAATATCAAACCAGTCTGTAAATTACCTGCTGCTTCACAGTCTTGGTGTCCCACAGCAGCAGTTGACCAGATACGGGAACAGGATGTGGTGGAGCGGACTCGACGCTTCCAGAGCGACTGAGAGCTGCAGCCGAGCAGACAAACGAGGAACCGCTTGGACTGCACGCTAAAGACAAGATGCTGACGGACACACAACAGCTGTCAAGATTTTAACAAAACACATTTACATAACTGTACACAGTTACTGAAGCAAAATAATAAAAACAACGGTTTTGTTTTCTCATCTGTTTAACCAAGAAAACAAGAAGGACTTTCACAGGAAGCCACAACAGGTTGGAAAGTACGCCAACACAGTCAGCTAAAAAGGAAAAAACCTCAAGTGATTCTGCAGAACATGTTAGAGAACACTGACCTGAGGAAAAAACAAAGAAGTGATTCACTTTACAGTCTGATGGAAATCATAGTTTTTTAAGGAGGAGTACATGAAAGGCATCACTATTTGATAAACAGTATGGAGGCACAGCCGGGTTTTGTGTTAGCTTTACAAAAAAGAACACTGGAAGGCAGCTCTCATTTTCTACAGAGCGGTAGAGAAAACAAACGTTTCCAGTCTAGTTCCTTCAAGTGACTTTTGTTTTTGCTTGATCAGCCACTTACCACGGCCAGCCGATCGTTCAGAGATGACTGCAACCAATTTAAGGCATGGATCAGTGTTAAATCAACAGAATAAAAGATTTTACCAAAGGAACAAAGACTGAATCTTATGGAGACCCCAAAGCATGTGTCAAAGTCAAGGCCCGGGGGTCGCTTCCGGCCCTCCGGGTAATTCTATCCGGCCCTCCAGATCTATCTTATTGTTATTAATGACCCGATGTTATCTTGCGCTCATTTCGAACTTGTATAATTTTGACAAAATATATTTTATGGAGAGTAAAATATTGAAAGTTATTTAAGGTTTAAGTTAATTTATTCTGGAATAATATTCCTGCCATTTTATTATTCATAATCATGTTTAAAAGTTACATTGGCATTCTGCTAGCTTTTTGGACTAATTTGGTATTTACTGAGACAACAGCATCAATTGCTCTGATTAGCAACCAAAGGTTGACAGCTGCAGTCGATTCTTGTCCAAGTTAAATGTCTAAGTTCTATGCAGGTTAACTTTAGAATGATCTATGATCATTTAACCTAATCTGTCTGGTTTACTGTGTCTTCCTATAGTTTAGTGTTTTTGGAAACAACAACAGGAATGAAATGTTTTTGCTTTTTCTTTTAATGTTTGTTCAGTAAATTATGATGTAGGTCCTGATTCTTTATGTTCTTTTCTCCAGAAAGAAGGAATATATGAAGCATGGAGCAATGTTTGAGACAAGGTGGAGCCTAAAACAGCAGGTTTCTGCAGGGTAACAGGTGATGAACACACACAGCTTACCGTGGATGAGTTTCATCAATGTTCATCTCATAGAGATTCTTCTTAGCATCAGTATCATACAGCCGCACAGTCCCAACGCCGCTGCCTAGCAACAGCTGCAATCACAATGGGTTAATCAAACCAAAGCTCAAAACCATGTGTGTGGATAGTGCGATGCTGTTCTGGAAATGCAGTGATGTAAGCGGTCGTACCAGCCGGTCCGGCTTGGCGGCCCACTCCAGCGACAGTAAAGGAGATTTCGACATGATGGTGGCTTTGGTTTGCATCACCGGGTTGAAGGACCACACCTGTAGAAAGAGCAAGAAAAGTAATGTTTATAGCTTGATTTTCAATGTTCACAGGTATGGAGCTCGATTGAAGCCAATATTATTTGAAACCCTCCCCCACAAAAAAAATGAAAAAAATATTGATGTTTGTCCTAAAAAATCAAATGTGTTCAAAACTTTTTGCTATTCTAAAATTAACTAAATTTGGCACTTTTTGAGGTTTCCAAACTCAAAATTTCAATTTCAAACTTTTTTCCAGTTTCAAATCTTTTTTTTCAATTTCAACTCTTTATTTTTTCTGAATTTTAAAATGCTTTGGGGCGGGGCTAACACGAAAACGAACACCTTCGTCTTACCCCCACCTCAATGCGCCACAAGTTTTGAAACTGAAATGTTCTGATTCGAAAACGAAAAAAAAGAGTTGAAAGAGAAAAAAAAGATTTGAAATTTAAATTTTAAGTTTTGAAACCTAATGAAACAAAACATTTCCAGCTGAAAACAATTCAGTTTATTTTAGAATAGCAAAACTTTCAGACTTTTTAACTTTTCTTTTTGTTGGCCTAACACCAATATTTTTTTCAACTTGTTGTGTGAATACATTCAATGCATTCACACTATTGAGATTCTTTATTTACGTTTTCTTCCGTACGTTTTTTGACACGTAAAAACTCAAGCACACTTTATGCGATTTACACAATCTTGGTATCAAAACGTTCGGCTCGTTAAGGACATTACTGCTTGTATTATTAGTAGTTGTGCACTTTACAGTTTTTGCGTAGTTACACAATTTGTGCGTTTTTTCAGCCCCATTATAACTAATAGGATTTTTTTACAAATTCCTGCAAATTACACACTTAATGCAATTTAAGCAATTTAAAACATTCAGCATGTCCAGAAATTCATGCTTGTACTTCCAGCATTGTTAAAATTCATGCAAGTTACACAAAATTACACAATTTAACACAACTTTACACAATTTTACACAAATTTGTGCAAATTTTAAGCAAATTCGGCATTTTATGCAATTATACACATCCAGCATGTTCAGGAAATTCATGCTTTTACTACACATTCTTACAATTACACAAGTTACACAAATTTAACACAACTTTACGCAACTACACAATTTTACACAATTTAATCTATTAATACAGTTTATGCAAATTAAGGCAATTTAAGCACTTTACACACTTTATACACTTTAAACACTTAATGCACGTTATACAATTTAAGCAATTACTTCAAATTTAAGCAATTTACGCGATTTACAACAACCGCATTAGCGCGATAATGCATTCACACTTGCATTATCGCAGGTAATGCGACTTTTCTAGTTTTATTTGGGTTTTAAATAATATTGGGCCCAATTTAGCTCCATACACACCTTCCAAATAAAAAGAGAAGAAAGTACCTTTATGACTCCATCTACATCCAAACTGGCAACTCTGCGACCGGAGCAGTCCACCCTGAGAGTCAGGAGAACACACATGCAGAGTGACTGTCGGCTCGGAGCCTCTGTTCAGCTGTAGAAACCTGCAGCACCTGCAGTGCATGATGGAGGAGTGATGCTCCCCATACTCCTCCTGACTCAGCTTAATGAAGGCCTGCTCCACCGACAGGCCTCCGTCTGCCGTCTCTGCCCCACAGCTGCGCTGGTTAGGGGCTTCAGCAGGTTTGGAGGAGGTCTCGGTGGGGGGGTCCACATCCTCCCCTTCTCCTCTCCTCTCTGGTGTCTGGAGACAAAAGAAGAACGATGAGGTCAACTTTGAAAACAGAACATCAAGCTTTATCCAGAGGTGACCTTTCAGTCCAGTTTGGACTTATCATGAATGTTTTTAGGAATCTAGAGGTTTAAATTCCTCAGAACTAACACTTCTTTAGTAAATTATTAAACTTTGTTCCAAAATGTACTCTAGTTTTACATTTTCACAAAAATAAAGTGATCCAAATGAGACTCATCAGTCCAATATCATTTGTTGTACTTTTAAAATGATTTATCCAAAAATCTTTGTGATTTAAATAGAGATGTGGTGATTAATCAACTTAATCGATTAATCGATTTATATTTGTACGAGAAATTCCACCAGTTTGATTTGTCTGAGGCAAGTTGTTGATGGAATCAACCTAGAAGGATGTACACATTTTAAAACTCCTCCAGTTATTGGAAATGCAGTTTAATGTAGCCTCACAAAAAAGCAAATAAAAACACATTGATAAACGATTTATTTTCTAGATATTTGTTTCACGCTTGGGCCTGAACACAGAACTGATCTCGTGGTCATGGTAATGTTTTTTTTTTTTTTACTAATTTGGGTAAATAGAGTGATTTTCCACAGCACACCTGAACATCTCTCACAGCACACTAGTTTACTGCAGTACACTGATTTAAACGAACAAACTCTAGACTTTAGCTCATATTTCAATCTTAACCCTTTAACACCAGAGTTCCAGTTTTTGTGTTCTTTGATTTACTGTAATTTTTCAACCGTTAATGCGATCATTAACACGATCCTTAACACAACTGCTAACAAGATCATTCACACTATCATTAATACGATTGTTAACACGATCGGTAATATGATAGTTAACACGATCATCACAGTTCCAGTAGATACTGTTAGTTGCTCCTAAGGTGAGGACCAAAACACTTCGCCCTCTTACTATGGTCCTCGCCTCTGGAACAGCCTGAGGAGAGTCTCAGGGCCGCAGAGACCGTAGAGGTTTTTAAGAAGACTCACCTTTTTAATTCTGCTTTTAGTTGATATATCTGCCTGTTTATTAAATTAGCTTTCATTGATTTATTTTATTAATTAATATATATATATATATTATTTTGTGGATTTTATTTAATATTTTATGTATTTAATCTCAATTTTTAAGTTGTTTATTTTACATAGATTTTATGTATTTAATTCTATTATATTACTGTCATTTTACCCCATTGTTTCCTGTGTGTTCTATCATATCAGGGCTTGTCTGCTTGGTCTGGGGTCGTTGCCGTGGTTCTCGCCCTTGCTGGGGCGGCTGGAGTCCTGCACTGCAGCCTCACAGCTGTGGAGTGGACTCCGTGCTGTCCCAGTCTGGGTGGGCGCCGTGGCGATGTTCCTTTGACCGAGCTGGCTCCTGGTATGATAGAATCCTCAATACTGTTTCCTCACAGCAGAGCCAAGCCTTAAGTTTATTTTATAAGTTTTTCATTGAACTTTTTAAGCGTTCATTGTGTGTGGGGTCATAGGTGTGTGTGTTATAGGGAGGGGGGTGAAGGGTGGGTTGGGCTTTTACCGTGTATGTTTTGTTTTTAAATGTAAAGCGCTTTGAGTTGCTCACAGTATGAGAAGCGCTTTTTTAAATAAAGTTTGATTAGATTTGAAGGTGATAAATGCCGCGAGAATCTGTTCGAATTACATCGATGGTGTCAACGGTTGAAAAGCTCCAGTATGTTAAAGATTTTTTGTTGAAGTGTCACAGGGTGTTAAAGGGTTAAACATTAAATACAGACCATTTACTCAAAACAATGTACAACAAGATTCTCCAAACAGAGAAAATCCTCAAATGCAGCAGATCTGAGGCCAGTCTTTCAGTACCTGTGGCTTTGAAAAAAGCTCCTTTCTCTCTTTCTCGTGTTCCTGGATTCTCTTGTGTCTGGAATTCTGGTTTGTCACCTGGTTTGCTGGCTGCTGAGGCTGGGAATTTGCAGGTTCACTGGTCAGTGACTGGCTGGGAATCGGCTTCACTTCCTTTGTTGGAGCTGCCTCTTTAGACCTTGAGAGCTGAAAACAAACACACAAACCCACAGTCGCTTTGAGGGAGAAAGATAACAATGTTTAATGAAATCATAACAATACAAAGGTGGAGTTTGGAGTAAACACTCGTCTCTTTGTCTTTCTGAGACTTCAGATAAAGCAGCAAAATCCAGGTCTAGTCAAGAGTCTGTTCCCTACAAACTGTAACGCCTTGATTTGAAACGAACAACAAAGTTTGGTGAAATGGGATTTAATGGGGGACAAGCTTTATTTCAGATGTTTTCCACCAACAAATACAACCATAAAATGTCTGTAAAATCTGAAGCAGCGAGCCTCATAAAATAATATTCTCAGAACTATCCCATCATATTCATAAAGAGCAATGGACAGTACAACTGAAGGAAGGAATGAAGGACTTCCAGTAGGAACTTTGAATGTTGGAATTTTGACAGGAAAAGTATATTTGATCCACATGATTGAAAGAATAAAGGAGGATCTCCCGTCTGTTTAAGAGACCAGATGGAAAGCAAACTTAGTATGTGGTGAGGCTGAAGCTGGAAGGTGTGATGGGGAATGCTGTCAATGACTATGCCTCCCAGGTAGGATGTGAGCTGGAGGAAAAGGAGTTCTGGAGGGAGGAGAACACACAGGGATTACAATTGTGCAGATGCAGATTTGAAGGAGATCAATGACTGCAAAGTTGTTTCTATGGAGAGTGAAGCTACACAGAGGAAGAAGGTGGTATGAGGATGAGTGGTGGTGAGGAAGATGAAGAGAAGAAGGGCAAAGCAGAGGATCAAGTGGTGGAAGAATGTTCAGAGAAAGGCTTAGCTAAGAACTGAGAATTTAGCAGTATTTGTACGACTTTGGAAGGATTTTCTTCTTAAATAAAAGGTCAGCTCAGTGGCCTTGTGGTAGAGTGTCCGCCCTGAGATTGGAAGGTCGTGGGTTCAAATCCCGGCCGAGTCATACCAAAGACTCTAAAAATGGGACCCAGTGCCCCCCCTGCTTGACACTCAGCACTAAGGAGCTGGACTGGGGGGTTAAACCACCAAATGGTTCCCGAGCGCGGCTGTGTCTGCAGCTCACCGCTCCCCAAGGGGATGGGTCAAATGCGGAGAACAAATTTCACACACCTTGGTGCGTGACAAATAGTGGGACTTTAACTTTAACTTTTAACTTAAACTTTGGTGCCTTAAAATGCGGCATCATTTCTTTCTCCGTGGTATGTAATACAGAGAATCAATTTTTTCATCTGTATAAACTGACTCCAGTATTAACCCTTTAACACCTGAGGCATCGAGGTGACGCTTCAACACCAAATCTTTAACATACTGTAACTTTTCAACCATAAACCAATCAACATAATTCTGGAATTACGCTGATCATGTAAACAATTTAAAAATTACAGTAAATCAAAGAACATAAATGGATTTAATCAGATCTGCTGGGCTGCAAATGCAATTGACCTTCTCCATCATGAGAAGAGGCAGAGCGGAACCCACCAGGTACGTTTGTGACTGAGTATGTGAATGATTCCTGGGGCAAACAGAGCATTTTCTGCCTGTCAAAACTTTCTCTGGAAGACGTGATTACATCATTGAATTAATGATCTCCGGCTTTCTGCTGGCTGGAACCGGCGGAACCTAGATATATTGGAACCTGGATATATTGGAACCTGGATATATTGGAACCTGGATATATCGGAATCTGGATATATCGGAATCTGGATAGATCGGAACCTGGATATATCGGAACCTGGATATATCGGAATCTGGATAGATCGGAATCTGGATAGATCGGAATCTGGATAGATCGGAATCTGGATAGATCGGAACCTGGATAGATCGGAACCTGGATATATCGGAATCTGGATATATCGGAACCTGGATAGATTGGAACCTGGATATATCGGAACCTGGATATATCGGAACCGGGATATATCGGAATCTGGATAGATCGGAACCTGGATAGATCGAAATCTGGATAGATCGGAACCTGGATAGATCGGAATCTGGATATATCGGAACCTGGATATATCGGAACCTGGATATATCGGAACCTGGATATATCGGAATCTGGATAGATCGGAATCTGGATAGATCGGAATCTGGATAG
>NC_050523.1:26061998-26096260 GCF_002922805.2 Oryzias melastigma | reverse complement strand
CAGCAGAGGAAGAATGATTATTCTGACATATAAAATGACTGAGAAATAACTGTCTGTTTCTCAATGGAAGTCAATGGGACTTTGGCCAGTGGTACTTCCTATATGGAACACGGAAGGAGGGGGGATTGCTCTGTCCAGTAATTCTTATATACAGTTTATGGACTGAACCAAAACAATCCACTGAAGGTGTGATAAGCAGAACCCGTTGTCATGGAAACCTGCATTCGTCCCCTCTCCATGACCCTTTCCCTTGATTGGCTGGACGTGTGGGAGTCTGTGTGGAGCTTTCATCTATGTTACATCAGGGTGCTTCTATGTTGATGAATTTTTGCTTGTACTTCCATCGATGCCGTCTTATTGATCAAAGATGATTGAATTCTGGCATCATTCCTGTACCCTCCTCATGTGTCTTTTCTGGGGCGATTAGCGGCGCCAGATTTGCGTGGCTCCTGCCAATATGTCTTGTATGTGTCAACCACCAGTTTCTCTTGGGATTCATAAAGAATAACCGACTCATAAACACTGGAGCTCCGGCGATAAAGCTCCACTAAAAAGAAGCCACAACATGATACAATCCTGACTGATTACTTTAGAGTTCTTTAGAAATAAACCCTTTACAAGATGCTCACTGACAGCAGCAATCTCTGGAAGAATCAAAGACAGACGTGTCCTCTGACACACACGACAACTGTTCCAAGTCCTCTACTATTTCTGGTTTGTGCTTTCACCTGGTTGGCTGAAGGGTCTCTTTTGGCTCCTGGGGGATGGCTTGGTAAGGCCCCAGGAGTCATCTGAGGGGTTTTTCCTGGCGTCCGTCTGCCCTGTGGCAGGAATGTGGAGAAGAAGTTTCTGGAGGGGGGGGTGGTGGTGCTCACAGCTCGTTGGCTTGACACCAAGTCCCTGTAAGACCAGAGTAGAAAGGGGAGAATCAGGAGCGAGGCAATGCGCAAAACAGTTCAACGTTACAATCCAAAAAAGACAGAAATTCAACTGGAACGATATCCCTCAATTTTAGAAAGAGCTTTGATGTTGCTCCATTTTAGCTAGGATTATTCCATTGTGTGTTCGCTAATAAAAATATAACTTTAAGTGCAATCTGTACTTTTTTTTGGATTGACTTGAAAACATTTTCACCCGTTTAATATATTTTGGCCAAAAAGATAATGTAATCAAAGTAAAAATGTTACAAAAATAAAGGAATTATCTAGAATAAAGCTGAACTACAATTCTAACCTGTGGCTATGCTGAGAAGGCGTGACTTTTAGGTCCAAATCTTTTTTTAGAGTGGAATGAAAACTGAACACAGTGTATATTTACTGTAAACTGGATGGCATCAATTTGCTCTGTAGTCCAACAGTAAAAAAATTCAGTCATCTGTGGCACAAACAAGGCTAAACTTTGAAGCCCTGAATCAAAGACTGTCATCTCAAAGAACCAAAGTCTTTAAGATTCTTCTAAAGCTTTCTAAAAAGCTTCAGCTGGTCCAAACTTTCTACAGCTACAGTTCTGAAAGACAATCCAGAGGAGAGACAAATGCAAGACAAGTTCACTGAAGGCCCAAATCTGGATGCATTTTAAGGTCTCACTTAAAGGCACCTTTTCCTTCTTTGACAGCATAAGCAAATGATGAGACTCCATACATCCGGTTCATCAGTGGGTTTGATTTTCACATGACTGAAGGAGCAACATTCATGTGTTGAAATATATGGTCTGTGATTTTAAACAGACAGGGCATGTCCAGACATGCACCAATCAGGAATGAGATGGTTCATGTGTCCCTGAGAGGTGCCAGACCAAAGCTGAAGGTCTTGGTGGGTGAGGCTGGTAGGTGTCCACAGGAAACAAGACTTTCATTCAGCGATCGATCATTCGGTCAGGAAGAAGATATTTCTCCCAAGTAGCACTAAAAAGATGAACACCAGAGAGAGAACGCTCTTTCTTCCTATGGTCTGATGACATTTGAGTGGAACTGATGGACAGTTTTATTTGGAGGTAAATGAGGATGCCTGTAGACCTGAAGCACCATCCCAACTTTGAGACATGGCAGGTAAAGCTCTTATGCTGCAGGGGGAACACATGCACTTCAGGAAGCAGATATGACAATGTTCAGAAACAGTGAGGCAAAGCCTTAAAGCAGGAGCGTCAAACCCAGTAACACAGGGGGCCAAGATCCAAAACACACTTAAGGTCACGGGACGGACAGGATAAACGTTTATGGAACACTCTAAAGCTAAAACTTTGAAACTTAAAAAACAGTAACTTTTTAACATAATTATAAACTAGATATATAGCATTACCTGTGATTATGTTAGTGTGAATGCTGTAAGCTGAATTTGACCGCTGAAGATGCTAGTGCTGATAGATGAAGATGTTGAAGTTAATAACTGAAATCATGGAAGCTGATAGCCAACTAAGATATTAGCAATATGTCAAATTACCCTAATAAAAAGAAAAAAAAGAAGAAAAAAAAACGTAGGTTGGCCAAATTAGCTTTCGTGAAGCTGAAAAATTAGCTAAACTCCAAAAGGTCCAAAACAATCTTAGTAAATCCCAAATAGTCCAAAAAGCTGTCAGAAGGACAATTTTTAAAACTTTAAAACTATAACTTTTAACATAATTATGAACAATAAAAATGCAGGAATATTATTCCAGAATAAATCAACTTAAACCTTAAATAACTTTCAATATTTTACTCTCCATTAAAAATACATTTTGTCAAAATTATACAAGTTAGAAATAAACACAAGATGACATCGGATCATTAATAACAATAAATAAAATGATCTGGAGGGCCGGATAGAATCACCCAGAGGGCCGGATCCGGCCCCCGGGCCTTGACTTTGACATGAGTGCCTTAAACCGTTGGCCATGAAGCTGAAGCTTAAACTTTCAAATCAAGGACTGTAGGCACATTCAAACTCCGTCATCTCAAAGTATCTTGAGGACAATAAAGTCAATGTTGTGGAGCAGCCATGGTAAAGTTCTGGTCGAGATCCAACAGAAAGCTGTGTTGAAGCGGGATGCTCTTCAAAGCCGACTAGCTTCATCCGTCGTCAGGAGGAAGAAGACAAAACTGCAGGGAATGTTTGTTGGAGGACACAACCTTTCTGGACTCGGATTGTCTGCTCAGGGATTCGTCTCCTTCTAGCGTTTATGAGCTGGTTTTAGATTACAGCAGAATAAACAAAGAGAATTTGATTGATTTTACAACAAGCAGAACTAGATCTTCCATCGTGTGGCACCTTCAATAACCATGCGTGAATTGGTGCTTTATAAAAAAGAAATAAACTGAACAGACTTCTGATCTGGCTGTGTGCTGACAGAGAAAACACTTTCTGAGGTATCGTCTGCCCCAGTTGTTTCTGAGGTCACACCGACCGTCACTCAGACGTGGTGGGTGGAAGTGTTTCAGACGGTCCTTTTTTCACAGATTCTCTTTGAAAATGTGAAATCTTTTAAAAAGCCAGAGTTCAGTTTGAAGGCCAGAAGAACCCTGCTGACTGTTAGAGTCGTCACGCTTTAGATTAAAGGGGTTTAGGGGACAAAACCATCAGGGTGGGAAACCAGAGCCTTCACTTCTCTAAGTGGAGAAGAGGAACATGAAGAGTTGGGTCAAGAGAATGTTTGTCTGGAGGGATGCAGTGAGGAGAGGACACGGATCTCATCGTACTGGTCTGGAAACACAGTCCCACCCTCTGTGGGTCAGAAGTGAGAGGGAAGGAAGGGCATCTCAGATAAAGGGCTAGAGGTCAAAGACTGATGTTCACCTTTAGTCATTCTCACAATAACACATAGTAGGATGTTTGGTTTTTTCAAAATGATCCGGAAATGTATTCTGTAATATCTTAAATAAAATCCAGTTGAAAATAAACCAATAAATGTCTCATAAATCTCTTTTTAAGACTTAAATGTTTATTTAAAACCCATTTAAGCCTCTCTGGGCCAAATTAAGTTTTAGTAACAGAAAAAAATGAGACCTTTGAGGTAAATGATCATATATGGTAGTAATAGGTAGTTAGCATTTAGCATTTAGCTGTTGCAAATCTGCAATGCCTGACCTTTTTTCCCAGCTCTCCGTTTGGAGGGATAAATGAAGGGAAAGGGAGAAGGGAAGAGTTCGGATTGGGCCTTAGTGTTCTAAACTTAAACATAACTTTTTTGGGGGGGAGGTGGTTTTTGTGTTTCCACCGAATGAAAGACGCTATACAAATAAATAAAGAGTTAAAAAGATTGAACCCAACTAACTTTGTTTGACCCAACCAGCCACTTTGTATCATGTATAATTCAACCTCGTGAAAACAAAAAGAGACTCATATGGTCAAATCAGGATCCGCTTAAAGTGAACGGAAAAACAGTTTGTAAACTTGAAAAGAAAAGTGAAAATTTGAAAAAAATGTAAATTTGAAACTCGAATTTGCTGTTGATCTTATCAATCGATCTCCTCTGTGCCGTTTTTCATGTGCAGTTCGCCTGGATTACATAAATCTTCATCCTGATCAGATCCTTGTTTTCATCCCAATCCTAGACTTATTTTTCTATGAAAGTTTGAACAGTGAGAGAAAAAAGTGAAAATGTTTGTCTGAGAAAAGTGTAGAAAACGTGCAGTGAAGAGTCTTCTCTGTCACTCCATAGGAAACATGTCCTGATAGCCAATGAGCTCAAAGCTCCGCCCCCATGTAGAATTAGGATCAACTAAGCAGCAAAAATTAAAAAATCTGAATTGAAACTGAAAACAAAGAACTGAAAGTGAAGAATGAAAATGAAAAAAAAATGAAAGTTGAAAGTACAAATAAACTTTTTTTCAAATTTTCAATATTTTTTTTCAAGTTTTCAATATCATTTTTTCAAATGTTCCTTCAAGTTTTCAATATGTATTTTCGAGTTTAAAACTGCTTTCAAATTTTCCTTTTTATTTCAGTCTTTTTTGTTCACTTTAAGCGGATCCTGATTAGACCCCCTAGACACAGCGGTCCACTTTAGGATCCCATTTCCACATGTGGATAAAACCCTTCATTACTTCTTTAAATCAACTGTACTGACAAGAAATAACAATTCATCAGGTGAATTGTTTATTTGTCAACATCTGATGCATCACAGCAGGAGGTGGTAACAGTCAAACATATTACTGTAGCTCACAAAACAATCTGAAGTCTGTGTTACAGTTTACAGAACAATAGTGTCTTTTTATTAAAGTGCTTTAGCAAAAAATAACAAAGGATCAAGCTTAGGATCCACTTTTCAGCATTTAGCAAACATCATTTAGTTTGGCAAGCCTTTGTATACTATAAAACGCTCAAAACAACAGCAGGATTACATCTGAAAAACCTGAACAATCCAGAAAGATAATGTGCTAACAGAAACTTTGCAGTACACAATTTAAAACACAGATGACAAAAAACTGTGAAAAAAACTTTAACAGAATTGAGGGCAATAATTGTACAAGCTTACCTTAAATAAATCCATCTTAAATAGCAGAGCATTTCTGTGGTTTTATGAGTTTCAAGCGTTAGACTTCTCATTCAAGCTGCTGTTGTGTAGCATCTGAGTCGACGGAGCTCGTGGGCTCATGAAAATATGTAACAGTCTTTTTATTCATTTAAATGGTCTTACACCCAAAGACAGATTCACAATGAACACTGACTGTATAAGAGAACTGGACCGAGTGACCCCACCCCTTGGCATTCCAAACAGGAAGTGGCTCCGAGAAGCCAAAATCCCACAGACTTCTATATAGAAATAAACAGTTATTACTCTTTCTATAGGTCAGATTAACCATTCTTGCTCTGATACATTTTTATTAAAATGCACTCTTTTATTTTCTTTATCGCAACTTATTCAAGTTATAAACTGACCAATCAGATGCCTCCGTAAAAGCATGTGGTGCCTTCTGTTTGATTTACAGATTCTCCAGAGTCAGTGGACAGGGGTGGGGATTTGGAACAAACTCACTCTTGATTGGCGGCTGTAGTTACCATAGAAACATGACTCCGTCAATCACTGTCGTGTGGCTCCAACATGGAAACGTCCTTATTGCAGAAAAATGACGACTAAAGGAGTTCATTTCTTCGGAGCTCTAAGTTTGGACCTCGCTCATTTTCTATGGATGAGGTTACACTCACTCAGTCCAGTTCTCTCTATACAGTCAATGACAATGAGCCAATCCTCTCTGACATCACCTACAGCACGAAACAAAGTCAAGGCCCGGGGGCCGGATCCGGCCCTCTGGGTAATCCTATCCGGCCCTCCAGATCATTTTATTTTATTGTTATTAACGACCCGATGTTATCTTACACACATTTATAACTTGTTCAGTTTTGACAAAATATATTTTAATGGAGAGTAAAATATTGAAAGTTATTTAAGGTTTAAGTTGATTTATTCTAGAATAATATTCCTGCATTTATATTATTTACTAAGATTTTTAGGCTATTTTGGTGTTTAGCTAATATTTCAGCTACATGCTAACTGTTTTCCCTAATTTAGGCTTTTTTTTATTTAGGCTGTTTTGGAGTTTAGCTAATATTTACAGTCCAGCTTTTTTGGGTAATTTACACTTTTTTCAGTGTTTTAGGATATTTTGGATTTTAGCTAATATTTCAGCTACATGCTAGTGTTTTGACTAACCTAAGTTTTTTTTTGTGTTTTAAGGCTCATTTGGCATTCAGCTAATATTTTAGCTGCCTTTCAGCTTCAGTGTTTTTAGCTATCAATTTCAGCATCTTCAGCAGCCAAATTCAGCTGACAGCATTCATACTAGCACACTAGTTTTTTTTACATTATATCTTGAGCTGCTGCAGTATTTTTCCCATAGTAATCAATATAACAGCTATATCTTTATCTAAAACCAGCTAATATCAGCTGACTGTGTTGGGGATGTTTATTATTTCCTTACCCTGTAAAATATGTATATTTTACACGTATGGATAACCTCTCTTCTATAATACTAGATTATATCCTAATTAAGTTGGACTTGAGAACAGCTTGTTGAATTCTCTATTAGAAGTGATTATTTTGCACTCAACACTTGCTCTTGTAAATGCTGCATAAGAGCTTTTTTTTTTTAAATATCTACAAAGGAAATGAAAACAGCGTTGGTAGATCGCTGAACCCCCCCCGCCCGTCCCTGGAGTCACAGCAGGCAGCCATCAAAAAAGACAGAGGTTAGTAGCTCACAGCTCAGTGTCTCCCAGTCGGTCCATGTTCTGGACGTATGGGGGCAGCTTGTGGAGGATCACCCCGTCTCCAGCCTTCGGGTCCCGGCTTTCCGTCTGCATAGCGAACAGCTGGAAGAGATAAACCCATCAGAAAGCTAAAGCTAAGACTCACGGGTGAGTAGAGCAATGACATCGCTTACTTCACAACTCCATTGTGCTTTACATGTATGAATGTTCACTTCCATCTAGTTAAAAACAGGCTAAAGAGTCTCGTCATCCAGACTGGACTTTCACATCAGTCTAACATGACACTTTGTTCTGGGAATCTAAAGTGGAAACGTGAAGACATTCAGGTCGATTTCTCACCAACCAAAACTCATAAAGTCTTCACTCACACTTAGAAAAATAAGATTCTGATTTATATTTATGTTTCTGCTACTAACATAATACATTTAAATAA
This sequence comes from Oryzias melastigma, assembly GCF_002922805.2. Classification (NCBI taxonomy): domain Eukaryota; kingdom Metazoa; phylum Chordata; class Actinopteri; order Beloniformes; family Adrianichthyidae; genus Oryzias; species Oryzias melastigma. The sequence goes on along the minus strand of NC_050523.1, from coordinate 26,088,646 downwards.
ACTATTGCATTTTTTGCATAAATAAAAGATTAACATGAAGAGATTTTTTTTAAATACAAAATAGTTTATAACTTTTGACAGAGCTTTGGATGACTTCCTTTCAAAATAAAAGACATCCTTCATCATATGTCAGGAGCGTCAAACTCAGTCGCACAAATGGCCAAGATTAAAAACACACCTTAGGTCACGGGCTGAACAGGATAAACATTAAAAAACGTTATAACCATAACTTTTTACCATAATTATAAACTAGATATATAGCATTACCTGTGATAATGCTAGTGTGAAAGCTGTAAGATGAATTTGACCGCTGAAGATGATAGTGCTGATAGCTGAAGAGGCTGAAGCTGATAGCCAGCTAAAATATTAGCTAAATGTCAAATTAGCCTAAAAAAATGAAAAAACAACTTAGGTTAGTCAAAACAGCCACCATGTAGCTGAAAAAATAGCTAAACTCCAAAATATCCCTAAAAATCTTAGTAAATGCCAAAATAGTCCAAAAAACTAGCAGAATGCCAATTTTAGAAACTTTAAAATTATAATTTTGTAACATGATTATGAACAATAAAAAGGCAGGAATATTATTCCAGAATAAATCAACTTAAACCTTAAATAAAATAAATAGAAAATCTTCTTTATAATCCAATGGATTATAATTTATCGTAGCTTTAATTCTGGTTACTGACAATAAACTGATTTTCCGTGATAAATGAAATGAAGTCAAATGTGTCAGTATGACGTTGATAAACTACCAAGGATTGATGGAGAATTACAGCTACAGTTGTTAGGATCCTCGTTCAATGATTCATACGTCCTTCAACTGTTTGTCAATGAGTTGAATAAAGTTTAAGTTCATTTACGTTTTTTTTAACTTTACAGCTACTTTTTACAATTTTTAAAACATTTTCTTTTAACCAAAGAGCCACATGCGGCTCTGAAGCTGCAGGTTGCAGACCGCTGCTCTAAACAAACTCCAACACATCCTCATAAATTATTACTTTTAGATTAGTCATTAGCAGAAGGGCAGAACATCTATACGGCACAAACGTTTCCTCTCTCCTCCTCCAGTTTGGAATCACCAATCCAAACTGGAGGAGGAGAGAGGAAGACATCCGGGCTGTCCTCACCTGCTGGTGCAGCTGCTCGTTCTCCTCCATCAGGCTGGTCATCCTCTGGACTTCAGCATCAAAGCTCAGCAGCAGAGGCTGAGGTGAAGATGAGTCAAGGATTAGGTAAAAACAAAAAAACATGCAGAACTGCAAAGAAAAAATCCAGGAAACAGCGAGACTGCAAAACTGTAAGACATTCCTCACAAAGCTTGAAAGTATTGATGAAGACCACTTGATAGGATGGGAGGAAAGTCTGGCTGATTTAAGGGAAGTGAGAGAAAAGATGAGCGTCTGATGCGTTCACACAGACAGGATGTAATGTAATAGACGTCAATCATCAGAGGTCCTTCCCTACAGCAGTGCAGTGAACAATTTGTTGAGGACTTGTGCAGTTTTTACCCACAATCTACACACTAAACTTTAGGTAGATTAGCAACAAAACATTAAATATATTCATGGACCATGTTTTCATCTTTTATAGTAATAAAAAAATAGAGTTTAGCTAATATTTTAGCAACATGCTAACATTTTTACTAATTTAGTTTACTGAGGAATTTGATTCTATTTTAAAGATTTCAGCAATGTGATATCTTTTTGGCTGGTTTGGCATCTACTGAGGTAGTTTTATGCTAATTTAGAGTTTAGCTAATATTTTAGCAACTGCTAACATTTTTTTCTAATTTGTTATCTACTGGTTTTTAGGCTAAGTTAGAGTTTAGCTTCTATGTTTAGCAACAGGCTAACATTTTTGACTAGTGTAGGCTATTTTGGCGTTCAGCTCATATTTAAGCAACACACTAAATATTTTTGCTAATTTGCATGTATTAGGGATTTTTAAGCAACTTTACTACAAAATGTTGAGAAATTGAGGTCAACTTCAGAGCTCTTTCACAGTTCTTGAACAAAATTTCCAGTTTTTAGCAAATGTAACATTTTATAAATAGCTTTTGCATTTTTAGCGAATTCCTGGAACAATTAAAGTTAATTGCATCACAAATTTTACTAATTGAAAAAGTAATTGGTTATTAGTCGCCTTTTAAAATATTGGTTTCTGGCAGCCCTAAGGGGCAGTCGGGATCTCAGCAGCAGAACCAGAACCAGTGATAACCACAACGTTCTGTGAATGGTTCTGGTTTGGTTCTTCTTTTTGGGCGACACCTGCCACGTCATCAAAGGATATGCACACACTGGAAGAGGACAGACAGGAAGTTGTGCAGTGACACCAGGAAGGTATCGGCCCACTGCCTGGAGAAGTACGGTAGGAAAGCCGGGTTCTGCTCTGGGGAGGGAAGGAACGGCAGCATGAACCAGTCGCGCCATTCTGGCTGGCCCTGCAGCTCCAGAGCCTGCTTCTGGAAAAACTCCTGAGTCTTCTCCAGGTTCCCTCTCTGGAAGAACGAGCAAACACAAGCCACACCCTCATGCAACCATGGAACCAGAGGCAGCTTGATTCCACGGTTTGTCCTTACCTGGATGGTGTTGATGACGTAGTATCTATACAGGCTGGTTCTTAGTTTGTTGACAGTGGATTTGTAAACATCTTCCAGCCTGCAGAACAGACGCCTGTCCAGGTAAAGCCAGTACTCCTTCAGACTGAAGAGGTCAAAGCTCTGGACAAATTGCTGAAGCTGCTCGATGATTTTATCCACCTGAGAGCAGAACACAAGCCAGAACTGTGACGTCTCTGTTCAGCTTCTGAACACAGGAAAGGTGATAGATTTATGCTGCGGTGTCTGGAATGGAGATGTTGACGACTAAAAGTCTTCTGCATCGCGAGTACCCTGAAGCCTTTCTCCTTATCAGCCTTGATCTCATTATCCAGGTGTTTCAGAGTGTTGGTGAAGCCGCGGTAGGTCAGGTATTCGCGGACGTGTTCGTCTGTCCTCTCCACAGCAGACGCCATCTGGAGGAGCTCCTCGCTGGAAACTCTCCTGAACAATCAGAGAGCGCACATCTGCATCAGACTCAGGTCTTAAAGTCCCCATGACCATTTCTTTTTCATTTTCAGGAGTGTTTTAAATATGATTATGAAGTTTTTAACCAAAATCTCACAACCTAAATGTCTTGATCTGGAGCTTTTGTTTCCAAAATCTCCTCTGAGGGGGCGTGGCTTTTGGAGCCGAGCTGAGTAGCCCCGCCCCTTTCTGCACCTCTTTGATAAAGAGGTCGTCTGGTATTCATCTGCTCTCTATTTAAACACATAAAACTGACTTTGCACAGCTGAAGGAATTATCTACGCGGTAAATTGCTCAAACACATGTCCCGCACCATGACACCACTACCCCCGTGCTTCTAAGCGGATGTCTTTTGAGGAAGTTCTGAGCAGTGACCGGTCTGCTAAATCACGTTTGTCTTAACAGAGTATTTGCTAAAGTGCTCCTCCGTTAGTCTATAGATAATAATCCAGATTATAACTCATAAATAAAAAAACGTGAAGCTCACAGATTCCAGAGAATTACTGTTCTGTTTTTGGAGCCGTTTCATGTCTAAGGACCTCCGTCCAGTTCGGAGTAAATGTTCGGTTCTGGTTCTGAACACAATGACAGTGAAGAAGCAGAAAGTGACTCACTGCTGATGTGTGTTCTATTCTCCAGATATTGATCAGATGGAAGCAGAAACCTGCAGCTCCGTCGAACTCTTCTGTTCCACAGAAAAAAGTCTTCCTGCTGATGGTCACGTGACCTGATCATGTGACGCGCGCGGCCCTTCGAGTCTGGAGCGCCATCTGCTGACGATGGTGAGGAACTGGTAGGAAAGGGCCAGAAAACAAAGGAAATAATAATAAAAAAAAGTAGAATTTAGCATTTATTATCAGAAACTTCGAAATACATGGAAAACACTTAAAGAGAATTAATGAACGGCAATGTTTTTATTTTCTGCCCATGAGTTCTCTGTAGACCAGGACATTTGACAGCGAATATCTCAGGGGCAAACACTCACATGGACATCATCGACGGTTGTTTTTGTCCTGTCCCTGGAGAAACAGGAAGAGCATGTAAACACAGGACCCCACTGGGATTTGAACCCGGGCCTCTTCACTGTGAGGGAGAGAGCTGACCACTACACCTCCGGACAGCCTGAGCCTGAAAATTCAGTGTCAGCCCTCAAACGTGAGAAAACGGGTTTATATTAACCAGACAGGTGAAAGACCATTTCAAATAGAGGGGAGTTCGTTTGTGGGGTTCCACAAGGATCCATTTTGGGGCCTCTTTTATTTATTATATATATTAACGATTTAAAACGTTCTTGTAAAAATGTGTTCCCTCTCATGTTTACAGATGTCTTCAGAAAACCAGCCCACATTTTGATTCTCTGCTAAATAAAGCAAATGAAGAATTATCAAAAAAATCGGAGTGGTTTAAATTAAATCAACTTTCTTTAACTGTACGAAAGAAATTACATAATTTTTATTAATAAAATGAATGCATTTAATTTAGTTAATCAAAAGCTTAATATTGATGGCATTTTTATTCACCAATTACTCAAAGTTCTCAGGAGTGACTGTTGATCGAGTTATCTTGGAAAAATCACACTCAAAATATTTGTAAGAGTTCTGAAATCTGTGGGTATTTTGAGCAAACTTTGCTCCTCTATAAACACACCTTGTATGGTGAAGCTGTACTACAGTTTAATGTATCCACACTTTTATCTACTGTAATTACTTTTATACACTTTTTTAAAAAGTGTGAATGAGGTCAAATGTAACATTTTCATTAGGGTTGACACGTCTGTTTCTGTTACATGATTGAATCTGCACAGATTTCAGTTGTATTTGTCACTGTCATCCATATGACTACATTTTATGTGTGTGCAAATAAAGACAATCAAAAATGACAAATGAAAAGATCAAAAACAGTTTTATTAGTGCTGTTGTTTTTACTTCATTTAAAAAAACTCTGCTTTTGTTATTTACTGCAACACAAGATCACCTTCAACATTAGAACGTTTATTAAAAAATACTTCCCATTTAGATTTTACAGCGATTTCAAGAGCCTGAGCATGAGTGTGGATACACAATAAAGAAAGAGTGTTCACCTCAACAATAGTGTAACTCTGTGCCACACCCTGACATGATGTCAGGAAAGTGCAGGATTTCAGCTCACATCACACATTTGTGTTTTGGTTTTCCTCTCAAAAGTCTTTGGACTTTCATTTGAAATCCTGAGCAGCAGGAACTTCCTTCACATCCACGTTCAAGCAGCACGTCTTCATGCAGGCTCTCTCTGAGAGCTGAGCAGTCTCTCAGCAGATGAAGAGGAGTACCGTCCCTCGTCTTCATCTTTGTCCTTCTCCTCATCCGGGTTTGGGTGTTTCTGTCTGGGCTCTTCAACCAGCAGCTTCAGGTGGTTGAGGTGATGTAGAGCTCTGAGGACGGACACTCTCATCAGACTCCAGACGGTCTAAACTACATTTTCATGCTACAGGGAGCAGATTCACAAACAAAACGGGGAATGAAGGAAGTCACTTATGCCTCCGAATCTTGAAGATTTAAATACAAATATTTACCCCTCACATTCATTTATTTATTTGTTAAAAGAGCTGCCACAAACGATTATTTTAATAGTCGACTAATCACCGATTATTTTTACCGATTAGCTGACTAATCGGGTCATGGGGAAACTGGATGTAAAGCACACATCTTAACCATCATTAGCTTTAAACTAACTAAAAACTAGATATATAGCATTACCTGTGATAATGCTAGTGTGAATGCTGGAAGCTGAATTTGGCCACTGAAGATGCTGAAATTGATTGCTAAAAATGCTGAAGCTGATAGCCAGATAAAATATTAGTTAAATGCCAAATTAGCTTAAAACTGAAAAAAAACATAAATTAGCCAAAACAGCTAGCATGTAGCTGAAAAATTTGCTAAACTACATATTAAGCCTACAAACCCTCATAAATGCTAAAATAGTCCAAAAACCTAGAATAATGCCATTATAACTTTTAACTTCTCCACACTCTTGACTCCGTATTACATAAAGTAACTAATCAACAATTAAATTAGTCGTTGACAATTTTAATAGTCGATTAGTCGACTAATGGTGGCAGATCTATTTGTTAATGTATCGATCAGTGATGGAGATTACAGTGTGTTTACACACATATTTCTAGTATTTTCCAACATGACTGAGAAACATCAGAACCTTCTCAATAAAACCTCAAGTTCTAATGAAAGAATGGCATCCCCTCATTTGACTGGAGGTCCACTGCCACCTTCAGCTCTGTGTTTTGACTCACTTATCTTACCAAGATAACGGATGCTGAAGCTCAGCAAGGCTGGAGAAACCAGTACACTGGCTTTCAGTTCAGGACCAAACTCTACGTGATGCAACCAAACTGACTTCACAGCCGCGCCTGAACCCAGCAGCTGGTTACACTGCAGAGAACACCACGACGCCGGTGTGACGGGAGTTACCTCTGCAGTGATGGACTCCCAGGACAACCCTGGATCTGGGCGTCACTGTCAACAACCTACAACACAAGAAGTCAAGGATCTGTCTCATGAACACAACATTCCAACCCCAGAACCTGCTGGAGGCTCTGAGGTGTGAACAACAAAATATTAGGGCCATGAATCGATTAAAAAAATGTAGGAATAAATCGCAATTCTAGAAAAAATATATCGCGATTAATCGTTTTTTTTATTTATTTTTTAGTATTTTTTTAGAGTATTTGCCAGTCACTTATTATCTGCAAACAATCATAATATTAAATCACACACAAAATTCTATATTTAGAACATTTATTTTTAACCCTTTAAGAGGCCTAAAACTCAGTTTTTGTCTATATTTGAATTTTCTGTATTTTCACTTAGAAAGACTACCTGCTTGATTATTTAGTATCATTTTAATCAGCACAAACTGTCCTATCTAACACTACCTTTATTTAGTCATTTTCCATGTTATATTCTTAGACATAAAATTGCAAAAACAGAAAATTCCATCTGGAAAAATGAGATTCATTTAGCTGTAGAAACCCCAAAAATGTTTAACAAACTGTTTTTACAACATAGAATGAAAGTTTTAGTTGTAATTTTATAAAAACCAAAATTAAATTTCTCAACAAACGAATAAAATGAAAATACAAAAAAATCCAGGCAAAAGTCACATCAGGCAGCATCAGGCAAATAATAAAACAATTTTTTTGGAGAATTTTGATCCAGCTGGATTTCCGCTCGGTTCGACTGGAATCTCCACAGGTGTGGGCGTATCTGTCCATTCTGAACTTCTCACCTCCCACAACGTCGGTGGGCGGGACTTACGCAGAGAACTAGAGAGTTTCTGCAGTTTTTAGACAAACCGGCACTTGTTTTTGTGGAAAATTCATCCCGATCTCCATCCCAAAATAAAATAATGGTCGGTTTCCTCTTTGGATTTCTAGCAGCAGACAGCTCCATTAGGCTCCGCCCCCAATAGCAGGTGCACTGCTGCTGGTCAGATTGACTTTTGTTCTACGCCTTTTTATTAAAATAAAAGATTGCTTTTGTCCAAAAACTACAATAAACGTCATATTATCTATTTAATTTAATAAAATCGCTATCACGGAATGTAGAAAAAGTTTACGTTTATTTTAGACACTTTTATTAAGCTGATCTTACAGCTGCACAGCAGGACGCCTGAGGGCGATTCATGAAAATTAACAAATTAATTATGTTCTATTAATCGCGCACATTAACCTGTCAACATTCACAGCCCTAAAAAGTAATGAAGGTTTTATTATTCAGTCAAGATGAATGAGTAATTTAAAGATGTGGGACATTGTTTTCCATTTAAAGCAGAAGAGACTGATGTCCAGTCTGACCGACTCCACCTGGTCTGCTGGTGGACTCGCTGCTTTCCGTTGCAGCTCTGCCTCCACAGCCTGCAGTCTGAACAGCATCAGCTTCAACGCCTCTACTGGTCCAGGATGCTTCAGGATGCAGTTTCCATGGGAACCACAGCCATCAACCTGAGAGAGACAGCAGTTCTGAGCACTGGCTGCTGGTCTGGAGTTTTCCAGGTGAATCATGGAGCACGAGGCAGTGACATGTGATGGGGTGTCACAGACAGACACAGAACTGGCTGAGGAAAGGGTTAGTGATCTGGAGTGGGGTCTGGAATAAACAGAATAAACTGCAGGGTCGTCTGAGTGGACGCTTATTTGTGTGGTCTTGGATTGACAATGTGGTGGGACATGACTGCACAACTGAAACAGCATCATCATTAAAAGTCCACTGGGAGCACTTACAATAGAAAAAATATCATTGTGGTGGGATTACAAAATTCTGATGATCCTAAATGTCTGCCTGTGACCACACGATGTGCTGGGTAAGAAGTAAAAGACTCAAACGGCACTACATGGAGCAGCATAAGACCAACCTTCTCCTCTCTGTCAGCCTCAGCCTCAGCGCATGCTTCATCTGCAGCTCCTCTGCAGGAACAACACAAACTGCATAAGAATCCATGTTTACCTCCATGAGAATGAAAACATCAAAGCTGAACAACCAGAGTCTCACAGAGAGGAAGCAGGCCGATGTGAAGGCAGGTCTTCCATGTCCACAGAGCTGGGTACTGCATCACTGCTCACTGGTAAACACAACAATGTTTCAGTCATGAAAAAGTTGCTGTTTTTCCTTCATAGTTTTCAGTAATAATGTCTGGATGAAGCCCATCTGCTGCACTATTCAACCATGTAGTTAGATAAGCTAATGGTTCTTTAACAGTCCTGGTAAATCGTCTGTCCGTCCTGGGAGAGGATCTCTCCTTCATGTGGACATCCTTGAGCTTTCTTCTTCTTTTTCTCCTGGAATCAGTTTTTTAGGAGTTTTTCCTTAGTAGGTCTTGATAACCAGTTTAGCTTGTTTAGTTTAGATCTAGTAACCAACTTTTGTTTATATTTTAAAATTGATTTAATGTTTTTGTATAATTAAAAGAGTGAATCTCAATGCGACAAAAGTATTGTAACATTGGTGTTATAACAGGATTATAAATACAATTGAATTGATATTTTAACATTTAATATTAATAATATTTTCTTAGTTTGTGCCAGAGCAAATGTAATTTTGAGCAAATCTAAAATGACAGAATGCTTGATAAATTTTACACAAAAGATTCTGTTCATATATTCATGTTTAAACGTTTATTTGTAACTATACAGAGAAGAGAACATGTTGAAGTTTAATTAGTTTTTATATTGTCTAAATCAAAAATGTAACATTAACAAAAACTTTTGATTTATTTACTTATTTATCAATTGTTTCAATTTAGTTCACTGTTTGTTGGCCACTTAACCTTAATTCTGTTTCTTTTATTTTCTTTTAACTTCTATTTCAACTGAACTTGAAGTCTGTTGTTTATATGTGAGAGTAAAAGGGAAAAAATGATGTTGGTTCACTAAAATCTTACTGTAATGATAAAAACATAATGTTTGACCGTCTTGCATTTTTATTATAAGTAAAGCTGATGCAGCAGGAGGAACTTTTGACACATGGTGGGTTTTATTTTGAAAGGAACTAGTGTGTGCTGCAGTCAAAAGTAAATAAGTTACAACTGTTATATATATTTCAACATATAGACACTGTTGTAATGTAATTATTGTAATATTTAATTGACATTAATACATTTAATTGACAAAAAAAGGATAACTTTAGTGCATTTTTCAGCCTTTTCAACCTTCCAGTACAGCAGACAGCCAGATGATGGATTCTTTCTGAAGTTCACATAACTTTCTAGCAAAAACCAGCACCGGAAAAACCCTAAGAAATGTCATTTTCAGTCAAACTGGACTCACTGAGACGGGCCGAACTTCCTGCTGCCGCGTGGCTCTGGGACAACAAGCTCAACACTCCATCCGCTTTCTCAATCAAAGACTGGATCTTGTGTTCTGACGGGGAAGCACACACAAACCAAAGACTGAGGAGACCCAGGGTGTGTTGGCTACTCTAAATGTGGCTCTTTTTACCTTCGTGCAGCGCGGTCAGAACACCGGAGCCTTTCCTGTCTGCAGCGAGCGCAGAGATGTGTTCAGCCAACTGCAGCCTCAGATCTCTCAGCGCGGTCTGGCTGTCAGACTGCAGACATGCAGACAGCATGGAGGGCCGTTTCACTCCAGGCTGACGTGTTCTAACAGTGATCTTAGTGAACCAGCAGAGCAAGCTCTGTTGAGCTCGCATGATAAAATACACAGTTATGGAAAAAGTTGATTTTAAAAAGGTTCAAATAATTTTAATAGAAATATTGTTCAGGATTATTTCAATTTTTTAGAAAAAAAAGCTTTGGATGTTTTTGAGTTCTCAGGTAAGACACATTTGTGATGAGGAAACTCTCACTGAGTCACCTGTGTGGAGGCGTGGTCAGGATCATCCTCTTTCTCCAAATCAGCCACCCAGGAGGGAGCTCCAGCTCTGGAAGCTGCATGGGAAAACAAAAGCAAGGATCTCGAGAGGACGAAGCGTCATGCAGGAGTCTGGCAGCTTGTCTGGAGTCTGAACAACTCTAACATGCTTCCTCATCCAAACCACAGCTCGACACAGATCTACAAAGACACAAAGCAGTTCCTTCTGACCTCTGTTCTTCTAACAGAAACGCCCCCAGAGCAAATCTTGCATTTGTGGATCTTTTTCTGCATGAATCCATACTGTTCACCTCTGACCTCACTCCAGCTTCCACCACATTTCATACCACAACTCCACAGTGACTCATCATTTCTCTGTAGTGTCCATAACTCTGCACGACTCAAATCTTCTTAAACAGAACCAGAACACTTCTCCTCAATTCTCTAACAGCCCAGTCAGAACGTCTACAGCCATGTTCCTTAAAACCTTCCAGCCTTCCACAGGTTTGTTGACATGACCTTTCCACTCTTCATCTTCATCACTTGATTCTTACTTCTTTATGCTCCATATCATCTTCTAAACTATGTTCTCTAATCATTTCTTCAAAATTCTCCTTCCATCTTTCCATTTGTGCTCTTGATCATCCTAACCTGCAGCTCGTCCTTCCATCTGTTTCTGTCTCACCTGTACTGATCCAGCTCTCCTCCTTTGTGACTAACCTGTCATCCAAATCCTCATCTGGCCTTCGTTTGGTCTTAACCTTCATCTTGTGCTGCATCTCTCTTACCTCCTGTCCTTTCAGTGCCTAACTTTTCCTTATCTAACCTTTTCTTCTTGAGACACTTGAACTTCCTCGTTCATCATCAAGTGTCTTGATCTGCTTTCTTTCTTCATTCCAGATGAATTCCTGATCCCCTGATCTCAAAGAACCTCCTGATCTTCCAAAGCCCCTTAAGCTCCTCCCTGAAAGCCTCGCTGGACAGTTTGCTAGAACACCATAGGCCCACACAAAATTAATCATCAGTTAATCTATGAAGCGTGTCCTTGGACTGTGGGAGAAAGCCAGAGTCCAGAGGAAACCACACATAAACAAGGAGAACATGCAAACTCCACACAGGAAGGTTCCAGCTGGATTTGAAGCTGAACCTTCTCACTGTGAGGCCAGAGTGTCAACCACTACAACACCACGCATCTCACATAACAGAGGAACACTTACCACGGTCATCCCAGGGCTCTGACATGGAGGGCTGAGGAGCTTCAGGGGGGTCAAAGAGCTGCAGCCAGGCTGGGTACATCAGGTCAGGCACGCTGTTGATGTCAGAACAGTCCATGGCAGCTTTGTTTCTTGTGAACCAGTGAGGGAAGTGAAGCAGGGAGGACGGCTCTGCTCGCTCTGAAACCTCAGCTCTGTCTGCAGGCTGACAGGCAGCAAGAAGACACGGGTCACTCTGATCCAAATGTTTCAGAACACAACAGTACACAGTAGGGCTGCTACGATTAGTCAACGACTGGTTTAATAGTTGATTAGTCATTTCTTTCTTTATTTCATTTTTTAAAATTTTATCTGAAAACGACGGTGCACGTTTCCTAATGCTGCGTCTGCCACTGTCTTTGACACATGCGCAGCAGTGTTAATCCGGTCAGCAGTGATGTCACAGGAAGTTATGGGAAGGCTCTGGGACCATAACAACACGTCAACGAGATTGAAAGTGTGGGAAACACAAAAAGATCAAAGAAAAAAGTGTCCAGTGCAATATCTACAATTATTATTATTATTTTTCAATGACTTCTGTTCCTCTGTTGGTGCAGTGTGACTCATGTGTTGTATTTCTTTCCCACTCCCCTCCTGGGGGAGCGGGAGAAATGTTAGCTTAGGAGGCTCGTCTCTGTTCCTGTTCTTGGTAGTGGACCTCGTCACTGGCTCGTTTCACATCTCGTAGTGGGAGAGATTGTACATGGCTCGTTGTTATTACTGTTCTTGGCAGTGGACCTCGTCACTGGCTCGTTTCACATCTCGTAGTGGGAGAGATTGTAGATGGCTCGTTGTTATTACTGTTCTTGGCAGTGGACCTCGCCTCTGGCTCGTCTCCCAGCCCATCTGGATGAAGTCCATCTGCTACTCTATTTAACCATTGTGTTCTATATTCACCAATCTAGTAAGAATCAATGCATGCTAGTGGGAAATTTCTAGTGCACTTCATTTTGGAATTAGTAGATTCTGACGGCACTAGAAAATGGCGAACACACTATATGGTGAGAGGGGGTGGGGGCACATGTTATCTTTAGGGAGAAATAGTTCCTTTGCTTCAGATGCCAACCTCATTTGATTTAAGTCTTATTTTAATGTCAGAAACAAATGAATGACAGAAGCTGCACAATTGATTACAGGATTAATAAACTATCATCTTAATTGTCTTTATTTTTTGTAGTTAGTTTAAAGCTAATGATGGTGAGGATTTGTGTTTTACATCCAGTTTACGCATGACCCGATTAGTCGACTAATCAAAATCATTTACGGTGATTATTGGACTATTAAAATAATGGTTTATAGTACACAGAGGGATGAAGGTTGAGTTAAACTCACACATGAGGAGTCATCAGCTGCCGCTTTTGGTCTTCCTTTGCTCCTACATCCAAACAATCCAAAAACAAAACAAAAACTAGTTAGAACACGAAGGAAAAAATGAATCGATGTTAATGATTTTGCCTTGCTATTAAACGTTTTATTATCGATACATCCCGTGCTCTGTCTGTTGGTCTGTCGATCATCAGTGAGTATGGAGGTTGAAGCAAACCAAGAACAGGTTTATAGCAGAATATCAGAATGATGGGGGGGTTTGATCAGTAAAGACTGAAGGGGGCAGTTAGATCCAGGGGTTTTAGTGAGACAGTTTCCATCCCAAACTCTGCAGGGCACATGTACTTCACCATAAAGGTCAGGGTTACTGCCTAAATACATTTCTGTTTGCCTGAAAAACTTTCTTTAAGACAAATTCCAACAAAGATCATCTATTTGTCTACAACAAATCCAAAGCCATAGCCAGGTTTTCACTCAAATTTTAGGATGTGTAATACTTTTTTAAAATCTTTTAGAATCAGTTGTTTCAAATGTGTCTTTATTTGTCCCTCAGCGGTGACACTGACACTGTCACTCCAGAGCAGACATGATCACAGTCGGGTGAAATCTCTGTTTAGTCACAAAACTTAAAAGCAAACAACTTTGAACACAAAACTCTTTTTTCCTTTAGCTCCTAATAACTAATGAGAAGCAACAGCAGCATGAACCTGTACACCCCGGGTGTGGGAGCAGAGTGGTGGCTCTGGTGGTGGGAGGGGGCGTGGCTCCTGCTGAGTCCAGTACAGGTTCTGTCTGCAGGCCCGGTGGGAGGGCAACAGGACTGGGAGAGTCCAGGCCGGGTCAGGAGACCTGAACCAGCATGTGAGACGAGTCAGAGGTGTCCAGTTGAAATTTTTACTGACATTTCTCATTTATGAATCGCTTCTTCTATAACTTAAGACACAGAAAAATGTTTTGTTGACCTGGATGAAAGAAAGAAATACCAAAGAAAGATTTTAAGGACTTCAGCAAAGAAGTGCTTTTAGTTCTTGGATCCATTACAGTAAATGATGCATTTAAAGACCATCTGACGGCTCTGGTTATGAGTAGGACTGGGGATCACTGGATACCTCACGATACGATGCAATACGTGGCTCAGGATATTGATAATATCGTGATACTGCGAGTATAGTGTGAATGCTGTAAGCTGAATTTGGCCACTGAAAATGCTGAAATTGATAGCTAAAAACGCTGAAGCTGATAACTAAAAATGTTGAAGCTGATACCCAGCTAAAGTATAAGCTAAACGCCAAATTAGCCTTAAATCTTTGAAAAAAAACTAGGTTAGGTAAAACAGCCAGCATGTAGCTGAAATATTAGCAAAACTCTAAAAAAATCTAAAAAACAAACAAAAAAAGCTTAAGTTAGCCAAATCAGCTATCTAGGCTGTTTGTAGTTTAGCTGATAGGTTTAGGTTATCTTTGGCTTTTTTTTTTGTTTTCAGGCTAATTTGAAGTTTACCTATTTTTTCAGCTACATGCTAGCTGTTTTGGCTGACCATTTTTTTAGTTTTTTAGTTTTTAGGCTAATTTGGCATTTATCTAATATTTTAGCTAGCTATTAGCTTCAGTGATTTCAGCTATCAATTTCAGCATCTTCAGCGTCCAAATTCAGCTTACAGAATTCACACTAACATTATCACAGGTAATGCTATATATCTAGTTCATAATTATGTTAAAAAGTTACAGTTTTAAAGTTTTAATAATGTAGTTTTATTGTGTTCCATAAATGTTTATCCTGTTCAGCCCACGACCTAAGGTGTGTTTTGGATTTTGGCCCCTTGTGTGACTGAGTTTAAAACCCCTGTTTTACAGCCTCTTCAAATGAAAATAAAAGATCAATATTTTGTGAGAACCCATCAAGAATCAATCGCATGACTATTTATCACAACATATCGCATTATCCATATTTTGGCAGAACCCTAGTAGAGTGATGCATTTAAAGACCTTGTATGTAGGCAGAGGTGTGGGTGACCGGCATGGAGCCGTCATTTGGTATGGACAGCAGTTCATCTGTGGTCATGGAGAGTCTCTGGCGGTTACTATGGTGACGGAGGGAGCTCACAGGAAGCTTCAGGAAGTCTAGCTCTCTGTCAGTCAGACGCTCCCTGAGAACTGCAGGTAGAGACAAAGAGGACATTTTAAAAACTAAGAGTGAGAAGGGAGGTCATCTGGATACAAGGACTCATTACAAGAGAGCGGAGTGATCTTTGGACTCGTTTACTCCTGTTTGCCACAGAAACAAAAAACTTTAGCTATAAATGTCTATTCTGCAAAATTAGAATTTATTGATAGATGATGGAGCTCCACGCTAAATGATCTGATCAGTATTGGAGCACAATGACAGAAACCTCCTACCGTCTCTGTTTCTGGGGGTCCTCACTGTTTTTCTGAGTGTGGAGGGCCGGTCTTGCGGCAGAAGCAGCGAGCTGGAACTCTGACCGCTCTTCTCAAAGTCTGCGATGTAAGCGTCCAGCGCCGCAGAGGCCGAGTCGTACTGCTGCAGGGACACAAACACGAGCTCGTCAGGGTGGCTGCTCATTTCTATGATCACTGTCATGTGCCGGAAAAAATGTAAATGGTCCAAATAAAAAGTGTATTGGACATTTAAGCAACAACAATAATGATAAACATGTTTCTGTTCTTTGATTTACTGTAACTTTTCAATCATTAACACAATAATTCCAGTAGATTTTGAAGGAGAAAAGTGGATCGATAAAAAGGCAGGAATATTATTCCAGAATAAATCAACTTTAACCTTAAATAACTTTCAATATTTTACTCTCCATAAAAATATATTATGTCAAAACTATACATGTTGGAAAAAAGTGCAAGATAACATCGAGTTATTAATAACAATAAAATCAAATGATCCGGAGGGCCGGATAGAATTACCCGGAGGGCCGGATCCGGCCCCCGGGCCTCGACTTTGACATGTGTAGTAGAGGAATATTGCCTAAGCAACAAATCAAACTTCATATGTGGGCCTTGAGCTTGACACATGTGCTCTATAGCAGTATTTGTCTTGCTTCAGACTATAGAGAAATGGAGAAGAGTTCGACGTTTCTTGGAGAAAAAGGAGAAAGGTACAACGAGGAATGAGCAGAATCTCATCCACATCTCCTCAAAGTTCCTCTTTTCTATCCACTTCTCTGTACTTCCTGTCCACCTCACAACACTTGTGAGTTCTGGGTGAAGTTCCGGGAAGTTTCACTTCCCTTTTCTTTGGGTTGTTCCAGTGTAATGCTACAGTCACAAATACGACTGCCGCCGTGTGATGGGGAGGCACCGGCAGAACCTTCAAGATTTCATGCCTGCGCCTGATTTCTTTGAAAGTCGTTGGCGTGGTCATGAATGTAGATCAGGGGTGTTGTAGAAGTTCGTTTTCTAAAGAAAACAAACTTTGTTTTCTCGTTATAAGGAGTTATTATCTCGTTTTCTCGAGAAAACAAGATATGATCTCGTTATCACGAGAAAACGATCAAAAAAAAAAAAGTAGGACAGGCCGTTATCAGCTTCCATAATAGACAACCCCAAAGCGAAATGAAACGAAGAAAGAAAGGATCAAGAACAAATGTGTCAAAGTCAAGGTCCTATCTGAACCTCCACATCAGGGGTCACGAACCTCTATGAAACTGAGGGCTGATTCATGAGTACTGAGTCATATGAAGGGATACCAGTTTGAAATAACACATTTAGGTTTACTTAGTTCTACAGTATTAATACTGAATAATGATTCTCCTCCATGTAAAGACTCTGATTTCTCACCATAATTATCAACAATGACAACAAACTAGGAAACAAATATCAATATTCAGAACTTTATTTATCTCAGTAATTGTTACATTTTCAGATGATCTCTTACATTTCATGGAAAAATGTCCCATTTTCACTATGTTGTACCATGTTTATCAATTACATAATGTTAAAGAAAAATCAACTTACACATTTGTAATCAAATCTGGTCACATTTTGAACTAATGAGGAAATCTGAAGCATTTTTAACTAAATTAATGATCTTTGAACTGGAGTAGGTCAGAGGTCATCTACACTTATCTAAAGTTCATGTATTATCAACATATTTTTAAGATGTTTTCATTTTTTAATCTTTGTAAATGCAAGTGTAATTTAAAAAAAAAACAGCAACTGAAAATTTTAATTTTAGACACAGCTCACAAGTGACATGTGCTAATTTTAGAAGAGACCTGAGGGCATCTTGTGCGGTCCTTGGGGCCTACCTGGTGCCCGCGGGCACCATGTAGGTGACCCCTGGTCCAGATCATTTTATTTTATTGTTATTAATGACCCGATGTTATCTTGGGCTTATTTCCAACTTGTATAACTTTGACAAAATATATTTTTATGGAGAGTAAAATATTGAAAGTTATTTAAGATTTAAGTTGATTTATTCTGGAATAATATTCTTGCATTTCTATTATTTATAATTATATTAAAAAAAGAAAAAAAAATGTCATTCTGCTAGCTTTTTGGACTATTTTGGCATTTACTACGATTCTTAGGCTATTTTGGAGTTTAGCTATTTTTTCACGTACATGCTAGCTGTTTTGGCTAACTTAAGGTTTTTTTTAGGTTAATTTGGCATTTAGCTAATATTTTAGCTGGCTATCAGCTTCAGTGATCTCAACTATCAGCTTCAGCATCTTCCGCTATCAGCATTATTATCTTCAGCAGCCAAATTCAGCTTACAGCATTCACACTAGCATTATCACAGGTAATGCTATATATGTAGTTCATAATTATGTTAAAAGTTTTTGTTGAATAAATGTTAAAGTTTTAAAATTTTATTTTTAGAGTGTTCAATAAATGTTTATCCTGTTCCACCCCCAATCAAAGGTGTGTTTTGGATTTTGGCCCCTTGTGTGACTGAGTTTGACATCCCTGCTCTAGGATGACGTCATAAAATGGGCGGCTTCAACACGCAGCTGCAGGCGGAGCTTCAGGAATTGAGTTGTTTTACTTCTGGGTAGGAAAAAACTCACAAAAAAGAACTAATATTTCATAAATAATTTGTTTTGTAGTGTTCCAACGGTAATAAATGATCATATTTAGGCATATATTTCACTGTGAAAGGCTGAAGAAAATCATGGTATGGCCCCTTTAACACCTCAGTGGCCACCACACGGTGTGTAAAAATGAGACTGGCACCTGTCCATTACAAATGTCACAGCGTGGCCACCTGAAAAATTCAGTGAAAAATATCCTATTAGGTCGCCACTCGGTGGCATTTTGGGAAATGTGAGAGTAGTATGAACAACTAAGATGTGAACACTGAAACTGTTTCTGAGAGAAATGTTGCATTTTCCAGCAGAATCAACTTTTTGCCTCCTCAAATCACTGCACTCCTTATCATGGATGTTTGTTTGGTTTCTCGCTCGTCTTATTGATTTCATCTTTTTGTTTTAAACCTTGATAATGAACAGTGTGTTTGGGTGCTCTGAAAGATGCTTTAAATAACACGCATTAAAGGTGTGGATATGCTTTGCTTGTTTGCTTAAAGAGGAAACACGTTTTCAACCGCAGCTTTAACTCAATTGGAAGACATTAATGGAGGCGAATGAACCTTGTCCTTGTATCTGAAGGTTGTGTTTGGATCTGAAGGTCGCAGACTGCTCCTCAGGTGACCCGAACTTGACAGCAGGGAGGTGACACAAGACTCTGGAGATGGGAACTCACCAAACAAACTGCTGCCGGCCATGCTGAAGAAAATGGAAGAAGAAAGGGGCTTCAGACGTTTAGTTTTGTTGAAAAAATAAAGCACAAGTTAAAGAAATGTGATCAAACCAGCTTCTCTGATAAAACAAATGTTTTATTATTACTATTAATTTCTCAGACACATTTTTTTTCTTTTTTCCAAATCCACTTAATGCCTCTTGTGGTCCAGGGCTGCTGGAGCCTATCCCAGCTACCGTTGGCTGAAGGCGGGGTACACCCTGAACAGGACCCCCATCTGTTGCAGAGCCGCACAACCACACCTAGGAATCAATTACCCTATGAAGCATGTTTGTGGACTGTGGGAGGAAGCCAGAGTGCCAGAGATTACCCAGCATGCACGCTGGGACTTGAACCAGGACCTTCTCACTATGGGACAAGAGTGTTAACCACTACACCACCATGGAGCCGTATTTCTGGGTCCCATCGGTCTCAAACTTCTACTAATGTCTAATGTTATTACATACAATATTACAAAAAAGAACATTACGCACAATAAATAAAACTGGATTTTTGGACCACACAAATCACCCCTTTTTTTTCTTTACAAACAAAACTACCACAACTAAAATTATGCAACTCGGTTAAATAACAAACTGTAAAGCATTCAATAAAGTCTTACCAATGAATATGCAAAACCTATTTCTAATAAAGGGAAATCCCACAATCTAAGGGGGGACACAACAAAAGATGGTTTGGTCACAGTATAGTGGGTATGGAATTTAAGGACAATGTATGTAATCAATGAGTGTAAGTGGGAGGTTTGCAACAATGTTAAAAATGGTGATACAGACAATGTTGATTTTTTTATCATTATTATTTTCTTTTATGATATCCTGACATATGAGAATATGTTGTTAAACCAGCAGGAAAAGTAAAAGGGCTTTAATGAACTTCTACCCGCTCTCTGACCAACATGCCCAAATGTTTTTTTGGTCTCATTCTTTTGTTTGTGTTGTCAATATGTTTTTTTTATTGTGTTTCTTTGCTGAATTGTTATTGGCATGTTGCAAAAATCTAATCACAAAATGTTTTGAATGCTGTCACAGCAACAAATCTGAAATAAAAAATCTGTAAAAGTAATAATAATCAAAAGACTGTAGGTCTTTTTAAGGATCAAGTGTATAAAACTGACATGGAAACAGATGCATCTAAAAGCAACTAATCAAAGCTTTTTAATAACTATATTACCAGGAAAGACAGTCAGAAAATCCAAAATAACATCTGAAACATGCTTTTGACTTATGGAAGCAGCAGTTCTTCAAGACACAACTTTCAAAGTTATAATTAGGTTTAGTCAAAAATTCATATCAACTTGATTACAGATGATACTAGACTAAGCTGTTGTTTTCCCATTTTAATAAAAATGCAGTCCTTCAGACTTCATCCTATCATCTGATTACACTTTATAAAGAGGTAAGGACACAACCGAGAAACCTCCCTACAAATTATACACACATCCGCCGAGCTACAAGCAACAAAAACCTAAATAAATACGAGTCAACACGTCTGGTTTACTGAACGGGTCTGTCCCGTCACACTTGTGGATTCTTTTATGCGGATTGATTCAGGATTTTTGCTGTCTCGGCATTTAGAAAGGACTCTGAAGAAGATCGACACCACGTAATTTGTTTCTTTAAATCACTCTCAAAGTAAGAGTTAACTTTATATATCGGAGTGTTAAAATGGAAACCAATAGATTTTCAAAAACAGTAAAACTTTACTCACATCAAGGCCCCGATTCCAGATTCAAACCTGCAATTCCACGCAAATGGAACAAAGTTTCAGCATCCAGCCATATACAACCAGCCGTCTCCTCATGATCAGATTTTTACATCCAGTCGTTAAGGGAAAACGGAAGGAACCGGTTCGTCGTTACGGCGTGAAGGAGGCGGGAACGCTGCTCCGAAGCGGAACTGACTGCAGACAGTTTGGAAGAACGGGGAAGAAATAAGACGACGCACACATCCCGCTGCCGCGCGCGACTGTTGATTTGAACAGATGACGTCACATTTCACCCTCAAAAACACGTTTTTTACTATTTAATGTAACCCCCCCATAAAAAAAGGCTTTTTTTACGATTAAATGTAAAATTCCCCTCTTAAAAAAGTGTTCTTCATAATTTAATGTGAAATTCCCCTTAAAAAAATGTTATTTTACAATTAAATATAAAATTCCCCCTAAAAAAAATGTTTTCTAATTTGAAGGGTAACCAAAACCTAAATCAACTTTTTTAAAATCTGTTGACCTTCTTTAAAAGTAACTTTAAAGACTTTTTTTTTTTTTTACAATTTATAATAAACTAGTTTAATTCCTGAATTACCGCCAGTGTCTAAAATGTCTAAAACTGTCTGTGTGCTGCCCCCTACAGGTTGAAAGGATGTATTACAGTTGAAATTCGTGATTGGTCAACGAGCGCAAGTCCAAGAAGTTTCACTGTTCTGCTTCTCCTGGAGGGAGTTTCAGTTTGGCCCCTAGGTGGCGATCGCGCTGTAACATTACACCTTATTGCAGAAGACAATACGAGAAAAAAGGACTACCACTTTATAGTAAATAGTCTAAGTAACCTGTTATGTTAGCATAAGAACATTGAAAAAAGTATGCTGAACTAGGGCTGCCACGATTAGTCAACTAATCAATGACTAAATGACTATTAAAATAGTAAATGACCAGTTTAACAATCGATTAATCATTGCTTTATATTAAATGGAGTCAGAGTGTAGTAAAGTTGAACAAAGTTATGAGCGTTTAGCACCAAAAAATTAACTTTTTTCATATTTGAGTCAGTGAGACTAAAACTCTATAATTTTTGAAAAAAGTTCCTTGTTTCAGATGCTGACCTCATTAGAGAGATCAGTAATATACTTTCCATCAAACTCATTTTGACAGGTGACCCTTGACCCCTATATACCCTCTATTGATAAAATTGATATTAAATTGTTTCATCATCTTAAGGGGCGGGCACCTGTCAAGATGAGTTTGATGGATGGTGTAGGGTCAAAGGTCACCTGTCAAGAGGAGTTTAATGGATGGTGTAGGGTCAAAAGTCACCTGTCAAAATTAGTTTGTTGAAAAGTATATTCCTTATCTCTATCTCATTTGATTTAATCTTGTTTTAATCCCAGAAACGAATAACGGACAGAGGCTGAACAATTCATTAAAAGTTTAATAAACTATCGTCTTCATTTTTTGTTAGTTTAAAGCTAATGATGGTTAACTTTACATCCACTTGGTGCATGACCTAATTAGTCAGCTAATCAGAAAAAATAATCGGTGATTAGTCGACTATTAAAACAATTGTTTGAGGCGCTCCTACTGAAAACTGAGCTTCTTCAGACAGAAGTATCACACAAACTTGGAGGAGATCTCGTTTTTTGTTGAATAAAAGAGGATTAGAAGTGGACAGCTACAGCTGATGGTGTTATCAACGGGTACTATCAATGAATAAAACATTAATAAACCGTAAATTAAACAAAGGAGCATACAAACATCTGTAACGTCATCAATAAACAGTGGTGTCATTAGGCCACATTTAAAAATAAGAGGCAGAAATGTCCAGAGAGAGAAGTCAAGACAGGCTTAACTCTATGAAGTAATTATGGGCCTACTCCGAACCCCGGTCTCTACAAGAAAAGATGAAGAAACAGATTAGAGAAGAGGTAGACGTAGGATTTAGCACTCCAGAGAAGGCCTCATTAGCAAAAAGCATATATTTTCATAGAATGAAATAACCAGACAGACGTCCCTTCTTCGTTCATCTGAATCAGAAAGTTACAGTTGACATAGCTACACAACTAACAGGTTCCAAGTCTATTGTCATCGAGAAACACTGCTTACATTTCATTAGAATTTTTCATTATCAGTGCTGGACTACACAGTGTCTTCATGGTTAGAACTCTTAATTTAAATCCTGGCTGGGACCGTCCTGTATTGAGTTTGCATGTTGTCCTTGTGCATGTGTGAGTTATCTCCAGACACCCCGCCTTTCCCCTAAACTGATGTCACAAAGTACTACCCGGTTCACAGCTTTAGCAGCATCAGCCCGCAGCTGCGTTTCAATGTGGGTTAAAGCAGCAAAGACGGGCCCCACAGCTGGTCTCCTTCAAGCTAGTGCTACGTATCACCTCTGAATCTTATGCTGGTACAGGGACGTATCAGCATACTTCCTGCCCTGTCTGAGAGTGAGTGTGAGTATGTGGCCCTACAACACACTGGCAACCTGTCCAGAGTCTACCACGCCTTCACCAAACAGAAGCTGGGCTACCTCCAGCCACCCTTTGACCCCAAAAGGGATTCAGTGGGTTCTGAAGATGGGTGAATGAACTTGGCCACTCAAAAGTTGGTAATTGGCCACAATTGCCTGTAGCTGCCATTGGAACAGAGGAGCTTTTGAATTGGAACCTTCAGGCCAGAGCCAATGAAATCCTTTTTTTTTAATTTTATGCGAAAGCCATGACTTGTTTCATTTATATGCATTGTACAATATAATGGTGAAAAAATGGACAGTAACATTGGTTAGCATTCTCTGGAGTCTAAACCTGCTGTTATGAAATAAAATTCATGAACACCCTATAGATGGAAACATTGTTGATCCATTTCAGCGTTTTTAACATTGATATATCAATGGGTTAGAAGGTCCTTGTGGAGGTTTGAATACAAACAGTTCTTAAGCCAGGGGGGTCAAACTCAATCGCACAAACGGCCAAAATCCAAAACACACCTCAGGTCGTGGACCGAACAGGATCAACATTTATTGAACACTCTAAAACTACATTTTTAAAAATGTGAAAAACCGTAACTTTGTAATGTAATTATAAACTAGATATACAACATTATCTGTGATAATGCTAGTGTGAATGCTGTAAGCTGAATTTGTCCACTGAAGATGCAAGTGCTGATAGCTGAAGATGCTGAAATTAATAGCTAAAAACACTTATAGCTGAAAATGCTGCAGTTGAAAGCCAGGTAAAATATTAATTCAATGCAAAATTAGCCTAAAAAATGTAAAAAAAAACAAACAAAAAAAAAAGCCTAAATTAGTCAAAACAACTAGCATGTAGCTGAAATATGAGCTAAACTCCAAGACAACCTAAAAATAAATTAGTAAATGCCCCAAAAAGGTAGCAGAATGTCATTTTTTAAAAGCTGTAACTTTTTAACCTAATTATGAATAATAAAAAGGCAGGAATATTATTCCAGAATAAATCAACTTAAACCTTAAATAACTTTCAATATTTTGCTCTTTATAAAAATATATTTTGTCAAAATTATACAAGTTAGAAATGAGCACAAGATAACATCGGGTCATTAATAACAATAAAATAAAATGATCTGGAGGGCCGGATCCGGCCCCCGGGCCTTGACTTTGACACGTGTCTTAAACTGAACAAAATGAGCTAATCTCTAGGTAGAGGTGAGCTAAGCCACTCCATGAAAAATCTACAATTATGTTCGGGTTTTGACTGCACAAAACTATACTGTTGTTTTCCTGCTTTACTTTTTCCTTCTGTTGGGGTCAAAGTATTATAGTTATTTGTGGTATTGAGAAACATTCAATATGCCTTTAACATGAAACTTTCTAGTGACTTGAAAGACATTTGGCTTCTTTTTAAGCAGCGTGTTAGCAGAGGTAGAGATCTGTGGATGCTGCGTGCGCACCTTCATTCATTTCCCAGGAGCCTCGTGCATGTGCAGGTCAGGGCTTGCGGCTGCTGCGGGCCCCTTTAAAAGCACAACGAGTGACGTAGTGAAGCTTCAGAGAGTAGGAAATAAAGAGACGAGCATTCACTTTGTACTAAAATACAACACTGGTCTGTTTACACTGTTATGAAAGGGAAAACCTTCTCATTTCCAACTCATATGTTTATAATGATTTAGAACTCTTTCATTGAATTTATGTAATTATCATCTTTACTGATGTATTTAAAGCTTTTGTTTACTATATTAAATCACAGACACTTCTTGTCTTCCACACATATTCACTGTATTTGGGAAGTTAAAAAAGTAAAAAATAAAGTAATATTACATGAATATAATATATAAATAAATTAAGATATCATATTAAGATATTAGCCTAGTACATATTCTATTGCCAAGATATTATTAGGTTATAAAGTAAATCAATGCAACACACATATATTCATTCATTCATTTTCTTGACCGCTTCTTTCCTTTTGGGGTCACGGGACACACATATATGCATATATGCATACCATATATAAATATAATTTCCTTCACCAAAGTCAACCTTGTTGACCATGCTAACTTTGGCGAGTTGCTCCCCTCACCTTCTGTCGCTGATGACCATCATTTCTGCGTGAGGTGACCCAACACTCATCAGTGAATAGGACAGTAGACCATTGCTACATTGTCCAGGTCACATGGTCTTGGATTGCAAACGTTCAGGGTGGCTCATAGAGTTTGACATTGTTGGACATTTCCAAGCAATTTTATATAAGTGAAACAGACAAACCTCTGCCGGTGTTTCTTCCTCTTCCTTTATTCATCCTTATAGTTTTAAAGAAGCACGAACAGCGGCAACATTGGCCTGCCTCTCTTCCCCCCAACCCAGATAGCAGCGGGATATTTATTTATGTACTTTATTTTTTTATACATTCAATTAGTGGCAAGTCAAACTATTAAAAAAAATGTAAATATAATCACTGTGAATTGGCGCCCACTCCACCAGATGGGACCCTAGGCAGCCGCCTATGTCGCCTATGCCAAGGGACGGCCCTGTACGTATGCCTACATGTGATCAAAGTTACTATTCTACTGTAGGAACATTTGGGAGAACAGCAAGCACTAAAAAGTAGAAACTCTTTGAAATGTTTTTAGATATGCCTCGGTTCTTGATTTTCTAAACTTTTTCTTTTATCTTTCTTTGTTTGAGTTTATTTCAATCAAATATTATCTCCTCATCTCTCTACTTGTGATGTAGAACTACATTTTTACCAAAAAAACATTGACCTATTTAGTTTAAAATTCGCCAGTATTTTATTACCAAAACAAGTGATTACGTCAAGCTGAATCACGTGACCGTTACGCCCCCGCGGTGGCGCTCTTTCTGTTCGTGACAGTTCGGTTCTGGATGTTGGAGGAAACGTCCTCGAGTGACAGAGACTCTCAGCGAATAGACGATCTTTGAGAGGGTGCGTGTTTGTGTGCGTGAGGGTGCCGTGCGCGCGATATCTCAGACGTCACTGTCTGCTGTCGGGCCGGTTCAGTTTGGATGAGACTTTACAGTTCTGAGAATTTGAACCGAACTAAGTTGGTCTCCCGGCCCGGTGAACCCGGGAGCTCACGGTCCGGTCCGAACCCGGAGACTGTCGTTTGGGTCGAACCCGGCAAACAGGACCGGGACAGAGAGTCGGTGATCGGGAGAGCAGCTAACGTTACGCCCGTGACGTCGGTCCCCAGCCTGCCGCCTCCCGGTTCGTGTGTGGGACGTTTGTTTGGACTTTTCACGGGACCGACCGTCCGGACCTTGACCCAGGACTCGGTAGGAGTGTGATGATGGAGAGGAAGAAGACGGACTGTCCGGCTCTGCCGCCCGGCTGGAAGAAAGAAGAAGTGATCAGGAAGTCCGGACTGAGCGCTGGAAAGAGCGACGTCTACTATTACAGGTACCGATGAGCCGGACCGGACCGGGCCGGGCCGGGCAGGGCCGGGGGAGTGTCCGGTGGACATGTCACCGGACAGGTGACCGGTGGTTTCCAGCCTCTCTTTGATGTAAACAAACTCATGTTCTGGCGCGAGGCTCTCCCAGAAAAGTCTGTTTTGTTCCGGGGGTGTAACGAAGTCCCCCTTTTGTTGGGGATGGGGGGCATTGGAGTGCCCCTACTTTTTCCGGCTGTGTGTGTGTGTGTGTGTGTGTG
>NC_050523.1:26049856-26061988 GCF_002922805.2 Oryzias melastigma | reverse complement strand
TGGGGGTGTGTGTGTGTGTGTATACCCCCCACCCCCCCACCCCCCCAGTGGACTGGCTGCTGCTGATGATGATGATGACACCTCCACTGGCACTCAAACATGTGCTGGTGAGGTGTGAGCGTCTCAGCCTCAGTCTCATGTCAATGGAACCGGAGAATCATAGATTCATGGGATCCAGAAGCACCGGGTCTGTCCAAACGCATGTGGGTTCAGGCTCTCCGAGTGTGGCGCTGGTCAAAGGTCATCAGCAGGCATCATATCAGCAACACTGCAAATAAAGCTGTCCAGCTGATGATGAACGCAACTGGACGGAACTGGAACTGTGAAGATTCAAAATGATCAAACACTTTCAAATAA
Organism: Oryzias melastigma; assembly: GCF_002922805.2. Classification (NCBI taxonomy): domain Eukaryota; kingdom Metazoa; phylum Chordata; class Actinopteri; order Beloniformes; family Adrianichthyidae; genus Oryzias; species Oryzias melastigma. The sequence continues at coordinate 26,061,631 of NC_050523.1, read as the reverse complement.
GATGAATTGAGGATTTGCAGGTTTCTCAACTGAAATATTTAAATTTGACTCCTATCTAATATCAGGAGAATTCTTCTCTTCTTCTCTTTAGTAAGTAAAGAGAAGAAGAGAAGAATACTGTAATACTCTAAACCAAGGGGTCAAACTCAATTACACACAAGGGGCCAAAATCTAAAACACACCTGAGGTCGGAGGTCGAACAGGAGAAACATTTATTAAATACTCTAAAACTAAAATATTTTAAACTTTTAAACTCTAACTTTTTAACATAATTATGAATTAGATATATAGCATTACCTGTGATAATGCTAATGCTGATAGCTGAAGATGCTACTGCTGATAACCAGTTAAAATGTTATCTTAATGCCAAATTAACCTCAAAAACAAAACAAAAAAACAAACAAACACCTAAATTAGCCTAAACAGCTAGCATGTAGCTAAAATATTAGCTGAGCTCCAAAATAGTTTCTAAAAATCTTAGTAAATCCCAAAATAGTCCAAAAAGCTAGCAGAATGCCAATTTTTAAAACTTTAAAACTGTAACTTTTTAACATAATTATGAATAATTAAAATGTAGAAATATTATTTCACAAGGGCTGCACGGTGGCGCAGTGGTAAGCGCTCTTGCCTCACAGCGAGAAGGCCCCGGTTCGAATCCCGGCTGGGACCTTTCTGTGTGGAGTTTGCATGTTCTCCCCGTGCATGCGTGGGTTTTCACCGGGGACTCCTGCTTCCTCCCACCGTCTAAAAACATGCTTCATAGGTTAATTGGTGACTCTAAATTGTCCCTAGGTGTGAATGTGAGAGTGGATGGGTGTGTGATTGAGGCCCTGAGACAGACTGGAGACCAGTCCAGGGTGTACCCCGCCTTCGCCCTTCAGTAGCCGGGATAGGCTCCGGCACCCTCGCGACCCCGAAAGGGAAGAAGCGGTCAAGAAGATGGATGGATTATTTCACAATAAATCAACTTAAACCTTAAATTATACTCCCCATAAACTATATTTTGTCAAAATTATACAAGTTAGAAATGAGCGCAACAGAACATCAGGCCATTAATGAATGATCTGGAGGGCCGGATAGAATTACCCGGAGGGCCGGATCCGGCCCCCGGGCCTTGAGTTTAACACATGTGACTAACATGATCAATTTGTAATTTTATCAAAGATTATTGAAATGATTTGGAAATATTAGGGAATCTTGGATTTAACCGCACACAGAACGTTAGTGCGCGAGTCTTCTCCTCACAGAGGTATGAAGTCCAGAATGAGCCCGTAGATGATGGTGGTTCAGAACAGTAAGGTGGAGCTGAAGTGACGGGGGGGTTGCTTAAGTCCGTTTTAAGGTGATGGTGCCGCCCTTCAGAGCAGCATCTGAGTTCTGGATCCCAGCAGAAAATATCTACTCCACCTTGTGTGCTTCGCACTGCACTGCTGTACAAGAAAGACTTGAAAGTTTTGAAGTTCTACCTTTAAACAAAGTGTTGAGTGCGACATTCAGGCAGAGTGTTCTGAAGCCTCCATGGCCTCCTTGCCTCTGCTCTGAAGACATTCACCCGTCTTTGAGTTCTTCGTCATTTTGACAGTCAGGTGTTTTGTGAACAGATGAAAGCTCTCTCTGAGGTTTGTCACATTTTCTTGCATCTGTGCTCCGCTCTGTATCGGGTCACAGAAGGATCTGCAGCTTCTGCAGGCCTGTGGTGAGCCGTGACGCTGCAGAGCCGTCGGCTGTTTTCAGACGCTCACTTCCTGTTGTCGGCGGCAGAGGCGCGGCCCTGCAGAAACATCTGACCACCGTCACTTCCTGAAACACCAAGGCTTACTTTCAGTTTGGTTTACATTCTGACTCATCAGTTCCAGTAAGGAGGCGAGTCAGCAGGTCAGCTTACTGGAAGGCAGTACAGTCAGGTTCTGGTTCTGAACCCCTGTGTGGGGCAGCTCAGGGGTTTGGGCTTCATTAAAGCCTTCAGCTAAATGAGGGAAACAACAACGGACCATCCACACAAAGAACAGTGTGTGTGAGACAGCCAACGACACACAAATACCTGCAAACAGCCACACAGCTGCAGAGACACACAACCACTTACACAGCTGCAGAGACACATTTATACTTCGACACACTCCAGGGTTCCCGGGGGTCTTAAAAAGTCTTGAAATCTCTGAATGTATTAATTTGAAACTAATGCCTTAAATGTCTTTTGATATCTGAGCTTCAACAATTGTGCTGCTTGAACGATCATGTCATAACTTTCCACCACAGTTAATTTCATAGAATGACAAAACATCATGAGAGCCAGTCTTTGCACCGACACCCTGAAGCGCGCTAAAGCATCACAACACAGACCACAAACAAGAAGATAAGGAGCTACAGTTTTCATCATGAAGTGAGATAAATGAGTACGAGAAATGATTTATAAAACGGAGAATGGACTGAGGAATTAGTCTTAACTTTTGACACGCACGGCCTTCAAAAAGTCTAAAATTTAACTTGAAGGAACCTGTTGGAACCCTGACACCCACAGATACACATTCATACTTGTACACATGCAAGCAATTAAGCATCAGATTTAAACATACACTAGTACAAGTGCACTTTCATACACACCATCATCTCCACATGTGTCAAAGTCAAGGCCCGGGGGCCGGATCCGGCCCTCTGGGTAATTTTGTCTGGCCCTCCAGATCATTTTATTTTATTGTTATTAATGATCCGATGTTATCTTGTGCTCATTTCTAACTTGTATAATTTTGACGAAATATATTTTTATGGAGAGTAAAATATTGAAAGTTATTTAAGGTTTAAGTTGATTTATTCTGGAATAATATTCCTGACTTTTATTATTCATAATTATGCTAAAAAGTTACAGTTTTAAAGTTTAAAAAATATTTAAAAAATAGATTTTTGGACTATTTTGGCATTTATTAAGATTTTTAGGTTGTTTTGGAGTTTAGCTAATATTTTAGCTACATGCTAGTTGTTTTGGCTAATTTAGGCCTTTTTAAAATTTTTTGAGGCAGTTTTGGAGTTAAGATAATATTTACACATTAGCTATTTTGGTTAATTTAGACTTTTTTCAGTTTTTTAAGCTATTTGAAGTTTAGCTATGTTTCCACATGTTAACTGTTTATGCTAACGTAGATTTTCTAAAGAAAAGTTTTTTAGGCTAATTTGGCATTTAGCTAATATTTTAGCTGGCTATCATCTTCAGCGGTCAAATTCAGCTTACAGCATTCACACTAGCATTATCACAGGTAATCCTATATATCTAGTTCATGATTATGCTAAAAAGTTATGGTTTTAAAGTTTTCAAAATGTAGTTTTAGTTTGTTCAATAAATGTTTATCCTGTTCGGCCCGCGACCTCAGGTGTGTTTTGGATTTTGGAACCTCGTGTGATTGAGTTTGACACCCCAGATCTCCACTCTCATACACGTGCACACATGCACACCACCATCTACAGTGGTGGCTGTGGTACAGTGGTAGAGCAGTCGATTTTTGCAGGTTCAGCTCCCGGCTTCCTTCAAGACACAGACCCCCACATTGCTCCCGGTGGGTAAAGGTTGGTGCCAGTGTGTGAATAAGACTGTGACTGTAAAGCATTTTGGACCTTCAAAGAATATAGTAAAGTACTATACAAGTACACGCCATTTTTTACATCTGCAGATACACACTCATACATGCTCACACACGCACATGTATCTGGTCTCTCTCAATAAAAAGTCAGTCATTTGGGGGAATGAACCCCCCTCCACTTTCCTAGGAACAAATCAAAGCAGAAGATATCCTGAGGTGACCCCACAGGTCAAGCACATATTCATACATGCAGAGTGGTATGAAAGTGCATGAGAAAAAACATGTTTAGATTCTGTCTGCTGTCTCTGCTTGAGTGCAGAGATTCAGTTCTGATATTTGAAAGTGATTTCTCTGCCATAACTTTTTCTCTGTCTCTTCTGTGTCGTTTCTGCACGTTTTTAAACGTTTTATGTCAGATTTTCCCTGTTCAGTCTTTGATTGCTGTTAGCAGTTTCTCAGTCAACAGAACATGAATTTGATGTATTCCAAGATATTGAAAACAGATTGTCTTTAATCCCAGAGTCATGGTCTTTCTCCTCCCTCTTCTCTGCCTTTTTGTCTTCAGTCCTACAGGGAAGAAGTTCAGGAGTAAGCCTCAGCTGGCCCGTTACCTTGGAAACGCAGTGGACCTGGCATGTTTCGATTTCCGCACTGGGAAGATGATGCCTGGAAAATTGCAGAAGAACAAGCAGAGGCTCCGTCACGAAACCCTGAGCCTGGCTAAGGTAGTGATGCTGGATTACACCTGTGGGGGAGGGACAGTGCAGTTCAACGGTGTGTCGTCAGATTATCAGATTAACTTCATTTTCCTGACCCAGGTCAGCAGGTCAGCAAGCAAAAGTCAAAAGAAAAGTTAGTGCAGGTGTCTGCTTGTCATCACAGGGTGCTGCTCATCCAATCTCCAGCTGTTTTGACTTCAGTCTAACAGGAGTGTCAAACTCAATCTCACAAGGGGCCAAAATCCAAAACACACCTGAGGCCGTGGGCCGAACAGGAGAAACATTTATTGAACACTCTGAAACTACATTTTTAAAACTGTAAAAACGTAGCTTTTTAATGTGGACCGAACCTCTGTACGCGGCCGGTACCGGTACCCTAACCTGGGACCCTTATCCTAGTCTGGTCCGCGTCTGGAACCAGTACTGGTACCGACTGTCTGGAACAGGCCTGGAGGTCGGGGAGCCTTGATTTATTTGAACATCAGAAATTGGACGTAAAAAAGCAAGTTGGGGACACCCAAAATGTCATTTTTGACGCAGAGGGGTCACTAACCACGGACTTGGGAAGGAGAATGTGTTGTAACATGTTACCAGCGTAAGATAACGTCGGTACAAAGATATAAAGTGCTCGGGCGGGTCGGATCCGGTCCGGGTCTAGACTTTGACACATGTGGTCTAATAGTCTTGAATAGGAAAGCTTTTCATTGTGTTGGTGTCTCACTTGAGCCCTGTTGTTCTCTTGGCTGAGATGTTTCTCAGTGTGACTCGGACTGAACTAACTTGGTTTCTCCTCGATGCTTTGGTTCCACTGACGTTGCCGTCAGACTGAAGCCTGGTTTGTGGTCATCTTGTGTTTCCGTTGTCTCTTGGTGATGTTTTTTTTGAGTGTTCTACGTGTTCATGCAGCAGCTGAATTTGAGCTCTTTTCACTGTGTTAATACACCTGAAAGATGCGGAGCAGCGTGGACCTCTTCACAGGTCTGCACTCTTTGGAGGACCTCTTGATTGATCGATTGAGCCAACCCCGACAGCTGCTGGAACCTGGCTGCAACTTTTCATCAATTCACAGAGCTTTAGCATTTTGATCCACTTTTTTTTACAAACAAGTGCTGGTGTGGGTCAGATCTTTCAGAGCGGGTTACTATGCAGGGGTCTGCATCCTGTGGCTCCATCGTGGAGTTCATTGTGGTGTGAAATGTAAAAAGTAACTGTGAAGTAAATAAAACGTAGCAAAGTAAAATAAACTAAATTAAACTTTATTCAGCTCATTTACAGACAGTTTACATATCACTCCATGAATAATTTCTACAAAATTTATTTTTATGGAGAGTAAAATATTGAAAGTTATTTAAGGTTTAAGTTGATTTATTCTGGAATAATATTCCTGCCTTTTTATTATTCATAATTATGTTAAAAAGTTAAGGTTTTAAAAATGTAAAAATTGGCATTCTGATAACTTTTTAGAATATTTTGACATTTACTTAGATTATTTTAGTCCATTTTGGAGCTTAGCCATCATTTCAGCTACATGTTAGCTGTTTGTGGCTTATGTAGGCTTTTTAACAGCTTTTTAGACTGTTTTGGAGTTAGGCTAATATTCACACACTAACTGTTTTGGCTAATTTAGGCTTATTTTGTTTGGTTCTTTTAGTCTAATTTGGCATTTAGCTAATATTTTAGCTGGCTATCAGCTTCAATGTATTTAGATATCAATTTCAGCGTCTTCAGTGACCAAATTCAGCTAACAGCATTCACACTAGCATAATCACAGGTAATGCTTCATATCTAGTTCATAATTATCTTAAAAAGTTACAGTTTTAAAGTTTTAAAAATGTAGTTCTAGAGTGTTCAATAAATGTTTATCCTGTTCGGCCCGCAACCTAAGCTGTGTTTTGGATTTTGGCCCCCTTGTGTGATTGAGTTTGACCCCCTCCTCCTCTAAAGGGTGAAATTAGACCGTGGCTCCTGCTGGGTCGTGGTCAGTGACAATCAACTGAAATGTCTCTTTCAGAGTTGAAGGTTGCAGACCCCTGCTATAAGAATATGTTTGCTAAAATGTATTTGGGGAGTTGTAGATAAAGACCTTGGAAAGCTTGTTTTTGAGTCATACACTGAATATGATGTCATAAAAAAGGATCATTTTGAACACTTGGCCTCACTTCACTGCCGTCGTGACACTGACCTGACTGAAGGCTTTTCTTCTGATCTAAGAACACGTAATGAAATCATTTAAATGCACTGAATACATGTGATAAATAGAATAGATAAGCTGCAGTAATGAAACTGCAGTTTGTTAGTCCTGTGGTCAGTCATGCCTGAGCGCACAAGCAGATGCAGAATGGGGAATCGACATCTTTCCTTGTAAACGTGTGTTTGTCGGGGTGTGTTGTGTTGACTTGGTCTCCTGAGACGTTGTTGCTTTTTACACATCATTTCTCGTAAGCGCACACACTTCCTGTTGTTGTCTCAGTACAGCCAACCTTTGAGTTTAAAGGACACATGCTGGGTTAGATTTCTCTCCCTTACTAATCAGAAGGAAATGCAAAATAAAGAGTTCTCTCTTTCATCTCAAGTGAACATAGAAAAGAAAGATAACTGACAGGAAAAGGAAGAAGTGATGGAAAGATCCTACAAGTATCAAGGAAAAATGTGTTGCCAATATATGTTTTTGTTTGTTTAAAATGCAGGGGGGGAAGCCAGACCTGAACACAGCTCTGCCTATCAGACAGACGGCTTCCATCTTTAAACAGCCTGTTACCAAGGTTACAAGCCACCCCGGCAACAAGGTGAAGACGGACCTGCAGAGAGCTGTAGAGCAGCCCAGACAGGTAAGAAACGTGCACACACACACACACACACACACACACACACCTGAATGCACCTTGGCACTCCTGTGGTTTTGCTGGAGGGTGAGGTCAGGTTGTTGCACAACTGCTAAAGCTGCAATAGAAGAACTGCAGCCTCCAGAGGGAGCTGAAGAGACATGAGAACATGGGCATCATGGGAAGGAAGAAGAAAAGCTGTCATGATTGATCATGACAGTGATTGGTTAGTGATAGAAAGCAAACAGCTGGAAATGATAATCTAAAGCAAAAGTCAGTCTCTACTTTTTTTAAAGAAAAAATGAAAATAAACACAAGAGTTATAGATGGAGAAAAGGGAAAAGAGTGGAAGAAAACATCTTGTATGTTCTCACCTGCTTTTTACATCACCTTATATTACTCATATATCCATTTCCAGTTGTTCATTCTCCAAACCTTCCATTTAGCCTCTGGATAACACGTAAGCAAAAGAGACATTTGCTCATTTGTTTATATTGATCATTTCCAATCATGTAAAGTGTGAACTGGATCAGATTCATATAAATCTATTTATAACATATAGTAGATTATTCATGTATTTCTAAACAAATGTGTATAAATGTGTAAACTCAAAATTGAACTAAATCAAATTAAATTGAGTCGATCGAAAGAATAGAAACAATTGGAATAGAATCGATCCTGGCTCTTGTGAATCGAATCGTTTCTGGAAATTGTTATTGATACCCAGTTCTACTTCTAAATCTGCAGGAATTAAGCTATTTCCAGAAATCTTTAATTCTGTTAACATTGAGTGATTTTATTTGTGTCAAACCGTTTTACGTTTATGTTCTTTGATTTACTGTAACCTTTCACCCATTATCATTCCAGTAGATAGTGAAGGAGAAAAGCAGCTTTTCTCCTTCACTATCTACTGGAATGATAATGGGTGAAAAGTTACATTATGTTCAAGATTTTGTGTTTAGGTGTCAGTCTCTTTTGTGCATACTATGCTTGTATTGTCCACAAATAAAAAGTTGAAGTGTTTATTTTAGATGATTTGCCTATTTATCTTGTAACATTTGTGTTTCACTCCTTTATGTATAATTATTGGCTTGTAAAGCCTTCAAACACACAACTTACTCATAATACATAAAAATATCTGTCATTTTTTCTGATTAAATTTGATGAACTTGCATAAGACTGAGATATATTTCCTGTAGTGTAATATAAGGTTTGCAATAAATCTGTCTGTGTTTGAAGCTGTTTTGGGAGAAGCGGTTAAAAGGCCTGCGCTCTTCAGACGTCACAGAGCAGGTCCTGCGCACCATGGAGCTGCCCAAAGGACTGCAGGGTGGGTCTCCACATCCAACTCACGGTGCTCAGTACCGTACTTTCCCGTGACCCCTGACCCGACCCTCTGTGTGTGCAGGCGTTGGTCCAGACCCGAGCGACGACACTCTCCTTTCGGCCATTGCCAGCGCTCTGCACATGAGCTCTGCTCCAATCACAGGACAGACGTCTGTGGCTGCAGAGAAGAACCCGGCAATCTGGCTCAACATGTCCCAGCCGCTCTGCAAGACCTTTACGGTCACAGATGAACAAATCAGGTGAGAGACTCTTTTAAAAACTCTACTGTATCTAACCAAAACCACATAAAGAAAACAAATAAATAAAAGTCTACAAACTACGACTACCAAGGTCCAACCCTAAACTAAAATAACAAAACCCAGCAATGTAAGACTGCTGAGGAAAAAGAGGGGAATAAGAACAAAAAATTGTAATTTTTAAAGTAAGGATTACTTAATTAGCATTAATTAAATTTAGATTAGTTACATTTATAAATTAATGTCTGAGGTTCACATAGATGATAAACTATGTAGGTTTTTACATCCTGTTGACCTGAAGATGTCTTGTTTGATCAACTCTACCTCCAGAATTAACAGATTTTATATGGAAAATTTTGGTAAAAAGTTTGATCTTTTATGAGTTAAAAGAACATATTACCTTATGCTGCACAACATTGGTTACTAGCTTATTTCAAAATAAGTTATCTGAGCTTCTGTCAAAGGTAAAAATTAAAAAAATAGACCAAAAAATGCCAAAAAAAGACATAATTCTTAATTATTATTAAAAAAAGAAGGTCATGAATGCAAATCCAAATCTCTTTAAGACTAAATTAAGACTATACGGCTCCTTCTAGGTTTGTATCAATAGAAAACTAGTCCAAACGGCTCCTTTACTGTAAAGGTTGGTTTCTTTGAGAAACTTCAGTGTGAGTCATTTTAGCAAGCATACTAACGTTCCTGTGAATAAAAAAAAATCAGTTTTTGCAACTGTGAAAATATGATTTGTGATTTCAGATCAAATTTTTGTTTGTGAAGACCAAAGATTCTTTTGGAGTGGATTTATCACCGAGTTCTCTCTGGGTCTTAAAAAGTCTTAAAAGCCTTGAATTTGAAAATAAATACCTTAAAAGCATTTAAAAAGTCTTAAGTTTTGATATCTTGGTCTTAAAAATTGTGCCATTTAAAGCTTTTTCTGCATGATTTTTCTGGTCTAAAGTTGTATTTTTTTAAAGAATGATTGTTTCTGTCTTTTCCGTAAACAAACCCACTGAGCATGTGCGTCGAATGGGGTACGTTTGATTTGTTCTCCAGGGACGCTAAATTCATTCACAGTCGAGTAGGAATATTTCTATGTGAGTTGGAGGCTGGTTTGTTTGTTGTTTGTTTGTAACGGGACAAAGAACAAACAATCCATGATTCACAGTTTCTGAACACAATTGTGATTGGTAGTTCAATATTAAACAATAATGCAATGATTAAAGTGAAACATGCAGCAAATAAGTACATTTTTATCAGTAAAAGTCCTTAAAAAAGAAGAATGCAGGAAAGATTGTTCAAGAGGAAGATTCAGAGTGAGGATGAAGATGTACAAGCTGAAGTTAGAAAATGGGAAAGGAGAAGCATTCTCTGCATCTATCAAGTTCTATAATACAACAACCAATTAAATATTTGTCTTTGTACAAATTCCTCCATGTTTATAGTCTCTTAATCTTACTTTGACCAATCTCAAACTCTGGATGCATCAGTATTTTTTTATTTTTATTTTTATTATTGTCCGTTTTGTTTAATTTAACCAAAAGACCACACCAGAGTAAAGTGTTCACAAAAATGTGTTTTTTTAGTCACAGATAGTTTCACTTGACCAAGATGTGAGTAATGACGTTTATTTTGTAGTGTAGTAATTGTAAATTTAATGACTGAAATTTGAACTGTAATTGATTCCGTTACTCCGTTACTGACAAGGATTTAGTTTTTTCTTCGTCCACAGGGCTGGGAATGAGGCCGAGAAATTGGTCTGAATTTTACATATGAAAGGTCTTAAAATAATCTTAATTGTAACTTGAAGAAGTGTGCAGGAACCCTGTAGATACCACATGCTCCAAAGGAACTATTTTTTGTTAAAGTGTTCAGACTTATGAAAAAAAATCCTCTAAATATTATTGTTTTGTCGTAAATTGTAAGAAGCTGAGCTGGATCTTCAGAACTCCTGCTCTGATATTCTGGTTTAAACTGCGTTAGATTTAAACTCCATGTCATGAACTCCATGTTGAGTCCTCCCAGTCTCTGTTCTCCTCAAACTCAGCTGCTGCTTCTCTGCTTTTGCTGCTATTTTATTTTTTTATTTTGAGGTAAAACCCGGAAAGAAAAAATGCAATTGCTTTTAAAGTTGCATTAAAATAAAGTTAATTAAAATGTTTACTGCATATTGCATTTAAATAAAGCATGACTCATTGCATTTTGATTAGGCCTTTTCTTGATCTTACCAAAGACCAAAACTACTGATTTAGTTTTTATTTTTGAAAATTAATTTAAACAAGTTTAAAATGTCATTTTAAAGATTGAATTCCAAATTGTAAAAAACATGTTCAAGTTGTAAATTAATCTGTCGATTGATTATTGAGTGTTAGTTTGAGTTTTGGGTGAGAACTGCTTCCATTGATTAGTTGTGACGTTTCTTTCTCATCATCTCTAAACTGCAGAAATCCGCTCCAGATTCGGCTCTGTTCGGTGAAGGCAGACCAGCCCACTCCTCCTCAGGAGGCTTCTCATTTTGTTTTTGGTAAAACAAAGAGGCTTCACAGAGCTGGGGAGCGCTTTTCAAAGCTGTGCTGAATGAGTGAGAAGACTGATGGCATCCAAAAGCTCAAACCTGCAGACGAGTCTTGTCAAAACATTGGCTTAGGCCTGATGGAGAAGTCAGAGCACGCGCCGTAGTGTCATTCAGAGCAAGCAGCAGTTTGATGTTCAAAACCCTGTTTAGAAAGCTTTGTTTTGTTCTCTGGTGGGGAGGTCTGGGTGGACCCCCCCACACATCCTCATATCAGTGTAGCACCCACATGCCACCACACCCAAGGACTTCTCTTTATCTTTCTTGAGGACATTTCTCTGTGAAAGATGTTCTTTGGGTAAATACATCAATCCTGATCTTTTATTTCACCTCCACGAGAACATGTTTCTGAAGCTGGGTCTTCAGTACGTCTAACAATGGAAATGTTCCTGCGGTTCAGACGCTGTTATGGCTCTCTGCAGAACGTTCTGCTCATTCTGACCTCTTGAAGTTTAGAAGAACGGCACAGTGACAGACGGGGAGGAAGTGACTAGATCAGGGGTCACCAACCTC
>NC_050523.1:26038318-26046976 GCF_002922805.2 Oryzias melastigma | reverse complement strand
GTGGAGGATGCTGAAGACAGGCCTAGATGGAGGGAACTGATTCGCTGTGGCGACCCCTGAAGGGAAAAGCCGAAAGGAAAAGAAGAAGTCAGATGATCTCTTATATTTCATGGGAAAATGTCCAATTTTCACTATGTTGTTCCATGTTTATTAATTACATAATTACATAAATCAACTTACACATTTCTAATCAAACCTTGTCACATTTTGAACTTATGACCAAATCTGCAGCATTTTTAGCTAAATTAAGGATCTTTGAATTGGAGTAGGTCAGAGGTCACCTAAACCTATCTACAGTTCATGTATCATCAACATATTTTTAAGACGTTTTCATTTTTAAATCTATGTCAGTGCAAGTGTAATCAAAAAAATAGCAACAGAATACAATTTAGGTTAGTTGGGCTATTTTTAGAAACGACCTGCTGGAAGCTTGTAAGGTGATTGGGGGCACCAGGTTGGTGACCCCTGGACTAAACTATCCCTCCCTCTGACTTTTCCTTCAGTCTATTTGCAGAAAATGTTTTATTGTCTGGTTTTATTTTCTAATCAGCTCCTTGTTTTTCCAAGCACTGCTTCAGTTCTATTTGAAATAAAACAGTGATAAGCTTCATCAAAGTTGCACTAAAACATTTTGACAGATTTATCCGAGTCTTTTACCACCAAAAATCAGTTAGAGATTAGTGTACGGACAGAATTCATACTTAAGGAACATCAGAGTATAAGACAAATGTGTCATTTTATTTTGAAAGGATATCATGCAAACCTCTGACTAAAGTCATAAACTATTTCCATTTTTTTTAAACTACTATTTTTTTCCTTTAAATTTATGTTTAAGTTATACCAAAAAAAATTGTGTTTATCATAATAGCTGCAGTAGCATAAAATAAATTAGCGTCTTATTATTTTTCTTAAAATAGAGTTTGCGGAACCTTCTGGATTGTAGTCGGTAAGAAATGGACCTGAAGTTCTGAAGGTTGTCGACCCCTGATTAAAACACAGATTTGTAGTTCAGAAATGACGTGTTTTTCAGGAGCACGTCTCAGGCCTCATTCTGGGAAAGACGGGAATAACCGGCCCTTCCAAGAGGCTCGATCATCATCCCGCCGAGTGAAATCAGTGGTTAATCCTGATACGCTGACACTTCCAGAGACCGACTGAACCTCGGTTCATGTGTTTCTCTGGGTTCAGACTAGGGATGTAACAATATTCAATATAAAACGGAACTGTTCTGTGCGCGTTTGACGGTTCAATAGCACATTTTTCAAATTACGAGTTTAATTTATTCCAGGAGTGTCAAACTCAATCAAACGGGGGGCCAAAATCCAAAACACACCTTTAGGTCACTGGTCTGGAAAAACCTTTATTGAACACTCTAAAACTACATTTTTAAAACTTTAAAACTGTAACTTTTTAACATAATCATGAACTAGATGTATATTATTACCTGTGATAATACTAGTGTGAATGCTGTAAGCTGAAATTGGCATCTGAATATGCTGAAATTAATAGCTGAAAATGCTGAGGCTGATAGCCAGATAAAATATTTGATAAAAGCCAAATTAGTTTAAAATAAATATATAAATAAATAGGTTAGGAAAAACAGTTAGCATGTAGCTGAAAAAATAGCTAAGCTTCAAAATATCCTAAAAAACTGAAAAAAAAGCCTAAATTATCTAAAACAGCTAGCATGTAGCTGAATTATTAGCTAAACCCAAAAATGGAGTAAAAAATCTCTGTAAATGATAAAATAGTCCAAAAAGCTGCAGAATGACAAGTTTAAAACTATAAAACTGTAACTTGGCAGAAATATCATTCCAGAATAAATCAACTTAAACCATAAATAACGTTCAATATTTTACTCTCCATAAAAATATATTTAGTCAAAATGATACAAGGAATTGAACATGGAACCGTGAGAAGCTGTACCGTTGCATTCCTAGTCCAGACAGTGATGGCAGCTCTGTCTCCCACAGCGAATGAAACCTTTTACTGAGTGATTCCCTAACAAGCTGCTGAGGGATGGGATGAGGGCAGACATATTGTGGGCGGTGGGGTTCAGTCAGCTGTGGGGAGAGAGAGGATCAGACCGGGAGAGATGGGGAGTAATGAAGCGTGAGGCAGTTGGAGCTGGATGAAGAAAAGCTGTTACGCTGCTAAATTTCCATCAAATCTACGAGTCTGAATAGCATCCAGGTAGCTGCTCAAACAGATTAGCTAAATCAGTCTCATCTGCAGCAGTCCTCCTCTTCCGTGTGAGCTTGGTGTTGGCTGTCCATGGACCAGCGCAGCGGGTCAGGAGCAGGGAGGAGTCCAAAGCCTTGTTAGGATTCTGCTCTGATTTATTGCCGTTTTGAATGCTAGAAGTGGCACTTTGTTGAACCCGTGTGTCCTCTGGCTGTGTGGTACTACAGTTTGATGAGGAGACAGCAGGGGGCGCTGTGGGGACACACAACTTTGTTCCTGTCCAGTGAAAAACAGAACAGCTGGCCAAAGCCATTACAGCAGAATCCCTGGAATACATTAGACCTCTTCCCATCTTCTTCTGCAATTCCTCACTTTATATTTTCTTTCATCCTTTCTTTTTTCTTTATTCTGAGCTTCCTTGTCTTGTTTTCCTCTGAACCTTCTCCTCTCTATACATTTATTTTCAGCCCTTCACATTTGCTCATTTGCTTCATTTTTCCAATTATGCACCCTCGCTGTCCTTCCCTCCTTCGTCATTTTTTCTCCATCTTTCTCCCTTCATCCCCCCGCCTTCTGTTTCTCTCCATTTAAATCAACTCCCCCTCTTTTCTCCGCCTCATCCACATCTTTCTTATCATTTTTCCATTCTTTTCTCTCCTCAGCTGAATCCTAAATTGCTCTTGTCTCTCTTTTCCTTTTGATTCATTTCCCTTCATTTTTGATAATAAGTTCCTTTCATTTACTCCTCAATAAAAGACTTTAAACTGTGTTTTCTTATCTTTTGTGTTCCTCTCTGTTTTGAGGTCTGATCACTCTTAAACTCAGACTGAAGACTTCATCTGTTTTTTTCAGTCACTTCTAAAATGTGACCAGCAATGAAGTGATGGGAAGACATTCACATAATTGTAACTAATAGAAACATTTAAAGAAAAGCAGCCTACATGTTTAAAGCTCTTTTTAGGGCCAACGATTCCAGCCCTGCTCCCTGTTTTTGTGCACACACCTGGATCAAATACCTGTGGCTTACTGTTAGCTCACTGAGCTGAAAAAGGGAGAAAAAGTCAAAGTTTTATGGCTGAGGAGCTTAAGGACCAGAGTTGGGTTAACAAAAACAGCACTAGTCCATCATAAAGAGAAGGAATTCTCACACACTTGCTATGTCACTTATTTCAGTTTTGTCCACAAACAGGTTGTCTTTTTTTTTTTAATGTGCTGCCTGTGTGAAAAATGTTTAGTGTTGAGTTGGATTTAGACAAAATGATTCAGCGAAAAACATGCTGACACGGTGACTCTTTGTGGCTGTTTGCATTCAGGGAGCAGGAAATGAAGGTTCTGCAGGCCAGGAGGAGTCTGGAGGAGGCGCTCATGGCTGACAGTGTGGCGCGGGCCGCTGAAAATACTGGAGAGCTGCACTAAAGAGAGACGGCCCGGAGACGGACAGGTGAGGTGTGGGAGATGTTTGGGCATGAGTCGTCATGGTAACACAGATGCAGATGGTATACACGGGTCAGGACTGAAGGAACGCTTCAGTCAAACTCACTTCTAATTGGATGTCATTCATAACTCAACCTCTGACGGAGATCACTGCAGCCAAATGTCATCGTCTTTGTTCTGAAAATAGCATATTGTTTGGTAATTGAAATAGCAACTTTTTCCAGCTGTAGTTTATGAGAAATCAACAATAAATGCAGCTCAGTTCACGTTCTGAAAACTCTTTGAGGCGGGGCCAGAGGGAGCCACATGCTTTAACTGAGGCATCTGATTGGTCAGTTTATAACTTGAATAACTTGCAATAAAGAAAATATAATGAAAACAAATTAGGATTATAAAGAACGTGTTAAGAAGGAAACATCAGAGCAAGAGTGATTATTCTGACAAATAAAATGACTGAGAAATAACTGTTTCTCTATGGGACTTTGGTCTTTTGCTACCAGCGGGTACTTCCTGTTTGGAACACGGAAAGGGAGGGGTTTCTCAGTCCAGTTCCTACTTATACAGTCTATGGTTTTCGGCTTGTCTGGGCTCATACAGAGAAGAGGGGCTGAATCAGGCTACACGTTCCACATAAACAGACTCCGCAAATTTGGAGTTTAGCTAATATTTTAGCAACATGCTAACATTTTTACTAATTTAGTCTACTGAGGAATTTTAGGCTATTTTTGAGCGAGTATTTAAGCAACGAGCTAGCTTTCTTGGCTAATTTGACATCTACTAAGGTTTTTTGTGCTAATTTGGAGTATAGCTCATATTTAAGCAACATACTAAATATTTTTGCAAATTTGCATGTATTAAGGATTTTTAAGCAACTTTACTACACACTGTAAGAAAAATGAGGTAAACTTCAGCGTTCTTTCTTAGTTCTTTACCAAATATCGTGTTTTTTATTATATTTAAAATTTTCCAAATAGACTGCAGCAATTAAAGTCAATTGTGTCATCATTTTCAGTAAAAAGCTTCAGGATCTCCAGCCACTACTTTCTAGTTTAATAAACGATCATCCCCATTGTCTTTATTTTTAGTTAGTCTAAAGCTAATGATGGTTAAGATCCACTTTTACACATGACCCAATTAGTCGACTAATCCGAAAATAATCAGTGCTTAGTCGACTATTAAAACAATCGTTTGTGGCAGCACTAGATGTCATCAGTACTTTCTTATTCATTTTTGGAGGTCAGGTTTTGTATTACAGGCAGAGCTACAAACAGAATGTAATTAAAAACATTTAGTTTTAGAAGTTCACATTTCAATCCATCATGGTTCTCCAGCGGCAGATCCTCTGAAGATTGCCATGGCAACAGGACCAGGGAAGCTTACGAGAGAAAAAGCATTTGGCAGCAGAGTTCATGATGTGACCTTTTTAAAATGATCTGCCTTAGAGAGCAGAGAGGAGTCCAATCAGATGACTTATTAGATTCTTATTAGAAACATTTATATGAATCAAGACTCAAAGATTTTGTTTTTATTCAATAAAGTACACATATATTTTTGTTCGCTCTCATCATTTGTCATTCCATAACTAATACTTCATTAAGTCTAATATCAATGGTAATAAACTGGATCATTAACAGTGTGTAACGATGTATTAGTCTTGTCAGAAGCCTTTGGAAGCCACCAGAATACATTCTTTGTTTTTTGATGTCGGTGTTCTCACACATTCAAACTGGTGATTGAAATCATTCTGGGTTGTATGCATGCTGTACAGTTAACCAAAGGTTTAACCAGAATGTTGTGCAGTGGTTTCTTTTCATTTGAGAGTTTTTGCTGATGTGTACGCCCACCGTTTGGGTTAAAACTGATCAGGACGGACCATGTTCTGCCGATTAACAGGCAGGCGTGTGTGCAGTGCTGCTGTCATGAGGCCTCTTGAGAAAAAGGAAAATCCTCCTCTCATCTGTCAAATTGTCATCCAAAGAGCAGACTTCAGATGAAGACAGCTCATGTCAGCTTTTTTATAAATAAAAATATAAATATTTTCAGGAGAAAATACTGAGCATTCCATCTGCGTTTACCAACTTCAGCTCTAATGGAAGTGGAGTTTCTTTGACTTCACTAGTGTGTCCAATCATTCTAGTTCTGTTGTACATTTGTAAAGTACTGCTTCCTTATTGAGCTCAGTTAAGTCTGTGTTGAAGTTCTTGATTTATTTTTCTCTAAGTTTAGATTTTTGCGTAACCTCACTGACATTTTCATTTCTGGGAAGACTGTCTTTCTGTGATTTCCATGTCTTCTTCAGAGTAGAAAAATGACTTCATAGTTATTTGAAAATGACTTTCCAGCTGCATGGAGCGTTCTTTAGGATCACTCCTCATGTTATTGCATCAGCGCTCTACTCTCCTGTTGTACTCCTTCAGTAAATGTCGCAGGGATGTCCGTCAGATATGTGTCACTAAAGGCTGTGTGTTTGTGTCTACATCTGATGTTTTCTGCCACAGACGACACATGAGATGTTTTGTCTTTAAAGCACATTTGTTTTCTGCAGAGGTAGAATCATCCATTAATGCAGATTTATGCAGATTGGCTTGATAGAAGCTGTTTGGGCAAAAAGAGCCACTGAGAGTCGAGGAGTGATTACTAATGGGCTTTACAGCTGGACCATAGAGTGAAGGGCAGTGATCAGCATCACAGTGTTTGAGTGATTGTGTATGTCTCCTGGGCTGCTGAAAGAACCATTTAAATCTGTACTGACATCCAGGGCTGCTGGGTTTGTTTCCTGTTGCAGTGGCTCTTCTAATTGGTTCATTTTAGTTGGTTTTCTTTTCCTCCCATTTTACTTCATTTTTACTATTTCTCTGGTATGTTTTTCTTAAATGACGGCTCAGAAAGTGGCAATACTTTACTTGAATATTTCTCATAGAGTGCAGTTATTGTATTCATTATTTTTTTAAATCTACCTGTTGTGTTTTTATTGTTGGGTCACATGATCAGTGCTTCCTTTGACAGATTGTGTGCCTTTGATTAAAATAGAAATAGGATCATGTTTTATTATTCCTAAAAGGATCTGAGACGATTATGTTTGTCAGAAAATGATAAGAGTAACACATGCATGCAGTGTAGAGACTCAAGGCTCCTTAGGTCTATTCAAAATGGAAAAGTCCGTTTGTCTAGATTGATCCTGAACCCTGTGTTTGGTCTGTATTCAGACTGCAGTCAAACAGACATTTCTGTTTTGAGCAAAAGCCTGTAAACAAAACCATGTGACTAAAAATCTCTCCAGAAATTACGAGGGCGGGGAAACAACGAGGGAAGAAATAATGGAAGTTCTATGCTTTGTAATCCTTGTCAGGATAATTCATTTGTTCAAATTTTATATTTCACTGACCAGTCTTGAACGTCAGGTTTAAGGCTTTTTGCTGCTGCTTTGTTACGGTGGAGTCATGCTGCAAGACGGTTACGAGGAGGTGATCGCTGAGGTACGGTGATGAGTGTTTAGGACGCATGTCAGGAGAACGGCCTTAGAAGCAATGTGAGTCACGTTCAGAGTTCTTTTAATGATCCAGCATTCATTCAAACACATTTCAGTGAGTTACTGTGTCTCATCGTTGCTCCATGTTTGTCAATAGCTCTGTGTTTACATCCCATGATGCTCAGTTATGGTGGCCATTTTGGTCCAGTTGTTCCACTCGGAGCATGGAGCCTATCAGACTGAGAAAGGCTCTCTCTGATTGGAAACAAACTGAGACCACCTTGAAAGATGGGCCAGAGAGCGGTTCCATGTCCCGGACCAGGAACCGCTTCAGTGTATTCAGACTGAAACTTTGTTCTGGATTATTGGGGTAAACGAACTCTGGTTCACTTAAAGTGAATCAAACGGTCTGAATACGCTCTTAAGACTCATTCTAGCTTGCAACAATAGCTTTTGAGGGACCATGTACGCATGCAAGATCTATACATTCATATTCAGGACAGGCAGAGGGTAAGTTTACGTAACTAATATAAAGGGATCTAAAATTGAACCCTGAGGAACCCCTGTTGGAAGTATCTAATGTTTGTAGTTGATAAAAGACTGAGAATAATTACATAAATATCATGCTATCCATCTCATAGCAGGATCAGAGGAAATCAAATGAGAGAGCTTCATAAGAAGAACCGTACGATTTACTGCATCAAAGGCGTCAAACACTTAAAACACCACCCTGATCCAGAGCAGAGTGACGTTCTCTGGAGGGAGTCAAGTGGCCATTTTGGTCAAATGTTTGTCTGCTAGAGCCAGACTGCACAGGATGGAGAGAGGTGGACAATCTCACATACATTTTTCACGTGCAGCATCTCAGACAGAATCCTAACCAACAGTCAAAGACATTCAGAACACGGAGTGACAAAAATTCAGGTACAGGTACTTCCCACCCGAAGGTGAGGATTGTGCAGGACTGCCAGTCAGAGACGGGGAAAAAGGGAAGAGCAGAGGCTGAACCATCAACACAAAACCAGATATCCTACGGGTATAATAACAGGGCCGAGCAGGATAAACACTTATTTAACGCTCTAAAACAAAATGTTTAAAAAAACATTAAATGCATATTTTTAAACATAATTATGAAGTAGATATATAGCATTACCTGCAATAATGCAAGGAATGCTGTAAGCTGAATCTGGCTTCTGAAGATGCTGGAGCTGATTGCTAAAAACACTGAAGCAGGGGCCCGTTCCAAGAAGCAGGTTCAACAAATTTAGAGTTCAAACCTGAACTTAGAGTCACTGGACTCTAAATTCTCAAACTCAGGGTTTTCGGTTTCAGAACAGCTGAAAATGTTTGATTCAATCAACTTGAAGTTGTCAGAACCAGAATCAGGTGTGAGCGTCGCGACCATAAAAAGCCCTGATCAATGGAGCAAAGACAGCACGATTCACCATGGCAACGAGGACAAACATCTGAGTTACATACTTCTGGCGACGGAAATTGATAAGTTCCTTCAAGCAAATGCGACTATAGGAGAACATTTTCTGCAAGAAAAGCAACACAGCTGCAGCGGTAGA
>NC_050523.1:26028813-26038181 GCF_002922805.2 Oryzias melastigma | reverse complement strand
AGTTTTGGTAACCCCCCCCCCCCCCACCTGCACACACGGATATCACTGCACGCTAAAAAGAAACTGTAGCTGCCTGACATATGTTTAAAAAAGCATTTATTTAATTTGAATTCTCAAGACTTAAAAAATATTCGCCGAATTCTTTTTTTTAAGCGTATAAACGATTTCTGTAGCCGGGAATCGAACTCGCAAACTCCGCAGAGGGAAGCAGCGCTGCTGACACCCGAGATAATGTTTGACGATAG
This sequence comes from Oryzias melastigma, assembly GCF_002922805.2. Taxonomy (NCBI): domain Eukaryota; kingdom Metazoa; phylum Chordata; class Actinopteri; order Beloniformes; family Adrianichthyidae; genus Oryzias; species Oryzias melastigma. The sequence continues at coordinate 26,037,936 of NC_050523.1, read as the reverse complement.
TGCCAGATGGTAGATGTCTGTCTTAACATTAGATAATTTCTAATGTTAAGGGTTTAAAATAAGGAAAAGAAAACTGTATTTTTTAATAGCGAGTCCCTGGAAAAACTCACTATTTATAATATCGCTGAAATAAAAATGAATTGGGAAACTGCAGTCAGTCGACTCGTGTCCTCCAAATCCTCTACCGACGTAAATAACATTTCCTCTGGATTAATCAGCCTCCTCTCTACATGATCCTCTATGAATGAACATGTCATTTTGGTTTCTGAGTGGTGAAAACGTGACGTCTCTAACGTGAATGTTCTCTAAATGTTAATGAGGAACTCATATTTGAACATCCTTCACTTTAAAAAGGGGCGGAGACCACAGAGAACTCTAAGTTTCCTGAAGAAAACCTGCTACCGACCAGGTTTCGTTCACAGACTCAGTTACCATAGTGATTGATTCTGAGTTCAGCTTAACCCGCTTCTTGGAACGGGCTTGGTTTCGCCCACTTTCCCGGGTTTGAGTTATCTCTCTTTCTGGAACCGAAAACTCAGAGTTTTGGTGAATTTGGAGTTCACGAACTCAGAGTTCCATCAAAACCTGCTTCTGTAAAAGGGGCTCCTGATAGTCAGCTAAAATATGACCTAAATGCCACATTAGCATAAAAAAACAAACAAAAAAAGCTAAATTAGCCAAAACAGCTAGTGTGTAAATATTACCCTAACTCCAAAACAGCCTAAAAAATATTGATTAAGCCTAAATTAGCCAAAACATGCAGCATGTAGCTGAAATATTAGCTAAATTCCAAAACAACCTAAAATAAATAAATAAAGCCTAAGTTAGCCAAAACAGTTAGCATGTACCTGAAAAATAGATAGCTAAACTTCAAATTAGCCTAAAAAATCTTAGTAAATACAAAAATAGCCCAAAAAGCAGAATGACCATTTTTTAAACTATAAAACTGTAACTTTTTAACATGAATAATAAAAAGACAGGAATATTATTCCAGAATAAATCAATTTAAACCTTAAATAACTTTCAATAGTTTACTTTTGTCAATATTATATAAGTTAGAAATAAGCACAAGATAACATCGGGTCATTAATAACAATCAAATAAAATGATCGGATAGAATTACCTGGAGGGCCGGATCCGGCCCCTGGGCCTTGACTTTGACACATGGTGTAGTACAACAGAAAGATGGGCCAAATGTGAAATAAATATAAATGAAAGCAAAGAACTCCAAAAAGAGGATGAGAAAAGCTTCAAATGGTCCATCTGAAGAGCCCCTTTTTACCGTTCACCTGTCTGCTCTACATGAATGCATCAATGAAGGGATTCCCCTCACTATTTGTTATGTCATTTTTTTTGTTCTGATTAATTACAGTCAACATTTGCAGATGTCCACATTCTATGGAGTATTGTGTTTTCTTGCAGCAAAAGAGAGTATGTTTCAAGGTATGCCACATGGACATGAAGCTGATTTCTTTTACTCACCACTGACTGCGATTCCCAGCTATGTCGGTGATCTTGCTGCAGGCTGTGTTGCTGCTTTAAATGTGCAGACTGGTGCTTTTATCTGATTGAGACTAAGGATTGCCGACTGGGAAAAAAGGCTGACCATATGATACAGACAATAGTAGCAGTGTGTGTGATTATTAGCTGTGTACCTTGTAATTTCCAGAGGCGCTGATTCAGACTCCTGCAGCCTTTTTCAGCTGCTCGTAATTAGTAAATGTTGAAACACAGAGAATTATCTGCTTCAGAGTCATTTAGAAAGCTGATAACTGCTGTGTGTGTGCGCCTGCTGTCAGTCAGCTGAATTGCCTCGATTAAGCAGCAGATTATCAGGATTTTCTAATTATTAGAGCGTAATTAAGACTTAGCGCAGGATTACCAGACGGAAACATGGAAACACTGAAACAAAGCCGCTAATATAGTGTGGCAGTGAAGCAGTGAAACTGAAAAGAGCAAAACAAAGAGTCTGAAAATGAACTGAACCTGAATTTGGAGGGTGCAAAACTGCAGTCTGGATCAGATTTAGGTGCTTATATGCTAAATTTTAGAAAATAAATTAAAATATTATAAAAAATGAGCACAGAAGAAAAAACATTTGACCTAAAATGGTTAAAACATTCAGAAGGGTTGTAGGCTGTCAGGGATGGTGGTGTAGGACCCAAATGCAGGAGACAGGACATGGTGGTAGAAACTCAAACATTTACTTAATAGACTCAAACATGACAAAACCAGGAGAAAACAAATCAGTGACGTGACAGAACAGAACAGATGACCTGACCATGCAGAACTGAAGACCAGACACTCAGTGTACCAGTGTCGTACTGAATATATAATAATAATATTAATACGTTTATTTAAAGTAGAACTTTGAATCATTATACATTGTTTTTCATAGAGCTGCAGTGTCATTGATCCTTCTGTGTAGTGCTGGGCCTTATGATGATAACATGTGGGTGATAGAAAAGTCTCTATTGTGTTATAACCTCATTTGATCAATTACTTTACCAAATATATCATTAAATAGTCCGAACCTCATCAGTGTGGACACAAAAAATGTATATGAGTGAAAATAAAGACAAATTAAAAAGAGATTCTTCACAAAGAAACTCCATCTTGTGGTTTTGCAACATAAAGCTACTTTACGTTCTTTGATTTACACTTGTGCGAGTTTTACGACAAGCTTTACATTACTTAACACGAGTGTAGAACGATGGAACGAAGTTGTTTCCCTGGAGTTGAAACAGACAGAAACAGTGATCCAGGCAGACCAAGAAGAAACACTTTCAGCTAAAGAGGGACGTCTGGGATCTGGTTATATTTTGGATTCAAGACGTCCAACGATGAGCAGAAGACAGTAATACGTAAACTATGCTAGGAGGCTATTACCACACCGATGCTAACACAACAAACCTTCTATCACTCTGGGAAAGTCCATGAAAGTGAACATATGAGATTACAAAACTAAGAGATAATCCAAGCTGTGGAACAAGAACCTGAACACTCGAATTACTGAGATCTGCTCCCAAAATCTGAGTACGAAAATTCAAGACGTCCAAATCACTGATTCACGATCTTTACAAATATAGTAGAATGTAGTAAATGATCGTGTAGCGGCTGGGTGGCTCAGTGGGCTAGGTGAAGGGCTGGCACCCAGGAGCCCTGGGTTCGATTCCCAGGGTTGTCCACTGATCCCCACCCAGATTGGGTCGTTAGGCAAGACCCTTGACGCTGCTGCCTAACTGGGTCCCTGTGCCCCTCAAGTACAGGGTTGTGTCAGGAAGGGCATCCGGTGTAAAAACTCTGACAAATCACTGATGAGAAACAGTGGGTGCTGTTACGCTGTGGCAACCCCGAAAATAATGGGATAAGCTGAAAGTCAACCATAGTAAATTATCATGAAGGAAAATATCTAATGCTCTGAAATACAGAATAATGTTGGATTTTAATTTATGAACTAAAACAAAGCAGAATGAGCGGATACTGTCACAAATCTGTAAACTGTAAACAAATCTTCAAAATAAAGTGTCGTTGAAGCTTCCTGTTTTCAAAGTAAAACTAGCGAGAGTTTTTTTTAATCCATGAAGATGTACTTTATTGTTTTATATTGTGATATATATTGTTATTGTGATATAAAATAATTTATATCGTGGTATAAAATGTTTTCCATATCGCCCAGCACGACTTCTGTCCAAAGGTTCCTCAGAGTCTCCAGTATCTTGGAGCACACTGGTGTATTCCATCAGCCTATCAGAGAACAGAGAGAACATTTAAGAACAAAGTTCCTTAAATGGTCTGTGGTTGAATTTAGTCAATGTGTATAAATCTATTCCACTCAAAGTGACTGAATTTGAACTGATTCATTTTAAAACCTCGTTTCCTGAGCGGTCCGGTCCAGTAAGGAGTAGTACGGTACATTCCAGTTAACTCAGTCAAACCTCGCTTCCACTGAGCACTTTGTTTTCATGGCTCATGCGTGGTGTGGAGCGCTAGCGTGTTATTGCGTCTAGCAAAGCAACAACAATGGAGGTCCTCCAGCACCTCGTCTTTTTCTGTCTTTACTTTGTGTATAACAAGAATTTCATGTTTTTTTAAAGGAGATTGCGGGCGTCTAATAAGAATACTGCCTTAAAGAGGAAAATGGAAACACTCGCTTAGCGCTTTATTGATGCTTTTTAATGTCATCATCACTTTCTGCCAATCAGCGGGTGGAAACGGTGGCTCCGCCCCAACCGTCCCGTTCTATTTTTTAAGGACCTAATACAGATGGGGGCCCTCAAGAGGTACAGGTCGGACCTGTTTAATGGGTCCATTTAACAATGGAAAGACTCAACATACCGGATCAAACCAGACCGTACCATACCGGACTGCCCCGTGGAAATGAGGCTTTAGTGAACCAAACGGGTCCAGTCTTTATAATATAATTAAAAGTTTGTTTTGTGCCCAGCAAAAGCCCAGTGCAGATTAATTATAGCACCGCCCCGCCGCTTAATGTGGCAGGAGAGAGGAGGTGTCAAAGGGTTAATGAAGAAGCATCAAGACTCCACGTTTCCACAGTAATTTGATTTTTTTTATTCCCCTTTTGCAGAGACCAGTGTTTCCCAATCTGCATGAGGGAGGAGAATCTGTTCAGATTCAGATGATTCAGATGAAAAAAGAGGCATTATAAATTTCTCGATTCAAATAGGATCTAGAGACAGAGCTTTCAAGGCTCTTCATTTAATTTGTTAGTTTACAGCATCATTATCATGCTTATCGTTCTAGTGGATCCTCTTCACATCTTCCCTTCCTGTAGTGGGAATTCTTCTCTTATTGTTATCCCACTCACGTGATTCCAGTCTGGGTGAACGGCGGAATTCTTTTTTCATTTATCTCAAATTCTACTTCCATTTCTGAGCCCTGTTTGTTCTTCATCACAGTCAGTCGTGAGCGCCTCCTGTCTGTCCCCGCTTCAAATCAAAGTGTCCTGCGTTGTTGGACAGGTGTGTCTAATGAAGTGGCCACAGAGTGTAGATTGGATTATTATGATGTAGTGATGGGAGTTGAAGCCTCACCTGGCTCAGCCTTCACTTTACCACTCTACCACTGAGCGAGGTCAGGTAATCTTTACCACTTGCTGGGTGATGCAAATTGCCATTATTGAACACACTGTTTAAGGCTGGATATATAATCTAAGGCAATCTACAGCTGCAGTGTTGTCTCCTTTAAACTCTAAAATGCAGTGATAGGTGAAAGCTGAATGCAGAATAGTGAGGACACCTTTTGGAGCAGAACACACCTGATCCAGGTTATCATCAACCAGATGGGCTGGAGGGGAGCGCTAGAAAACAGAGGGTGGTAGATCTTGAGTGTAGGGTTGGGAACCCATTGGGTTTTATTCGGTTCCGGTGCCAAAACGGTTCTTTGGTTTTGGTTCCTAATCGGTGCCAATTTTGGTACTTTAGTAATAAACAATAATGCCTAAATCTTCCCAAATCAACACATATTCATTCCCAAGTCGTCACATATTGACACATGTTTAAGACCTCTGCGTCAAAAATGTACGTTTTGAGTTCGTCGTTTTTTGACCTGCTGACTGTTCCTATTAAATCAGAGCTCCCAACCTCCTTGTCTTAGTTTAATAAGGACACTTTAATTACAAAAACTAACCAAATGATAAAACTACCCAACTCTTTTCTGAAGTCAAAAAAGAGTGTATCAAAATGTAAAGGCCAGGCTTTCAAAAAGTTTGTCAGGATATCCAGAAAACTTTGATATGAAATCTTTTCATTATTGAGGGAGAATTGTGTCTGAAAACCACTTTAACCATTCAAAGACAGTCTGGACCCAAGGAGGACAGACCTGAAAGATGAGGACTGCTCCCAAGTTCGTCTCTTTTCATCCTTTGGAGTTTGGCAATTTCAGTCCTCCAACATTTTGCTTTACCAAAAAAGTTTTGATGAGAAAATTACTTGACATCCAATAATCTTCATTCCATTCCTTAACCTTCACTGTGTGAGAGGCGTCCTGTCTCAGCCTTAGAGCGTGTGATTCTGGCCAGACGAGTCGGGTCTTACAGTGCAGCTTCTCCATCAGCCCGTGAATGGATGAGCACTTGTGTGGATAAGAAGTCATGTCAGAGAGTTCTGAAGAGACCCTTAAATGTAGTCCTTTACCTAGCAGACATGTGTTAAGCTTTTCATTGTGCTTTTGATACACAGATGATTTACTATAAAATGTTGTTTCATTTATAAAAATGTTTTAACTTAAATTTGTGGAAGTGTGAAAGGGATATCAAAATAAAAGACATTGTAGGCCACTGATTTGTCCCTTTAGGGCTCATGTGTCAAAGTCGAGGCCCGGGGGCCGGATCCGGCCCTCCAGGGAATGCTATCCGGCCCTCCAGGGAATGCTATCCGGCCCTCCAGATCATTTTATTTTATTATTATTAATGACCCGATGTTATCTCTAACTCATTTCTAACTTATATCATTTTGACAAAATATATTTTTATAGAGAGTAAAATATTGAAAGTTATTTACGGTTTATGTTGATTTATTCTGGAATAATATTCCTGCCTTTTTATTATTCATAATTATGTTAAAAAGTTTCAGTTTTAAAGTTTTACAAATTGGCATTCTGTTAGCTTTTTGAACTATTTTGGCATTTACTAAGATTTTTTAGGCTATTTTGGAGTTTGGCTAATATTTCAGCTACATGCTAGCTGTTTTGGATAATTTAGGCGTTTTTTTTTTTTTTAGTTTTTTAGGCTAATTTGGCATTTAGATTTATTAAATAACTAAATCACAGCCATTTACCAGAAGCGAGGGAAGTTTTGGATTTGAATTAATTTTGTAAAGGTTTTGGACCAATTGAATCACAGGCTGAGGTATGAAGTCTAAATATTGTAATTGGTTTGATGAAAATTCTCGTTTTTTTGTAAAGTTAGCTCTTCCTTTCTCCTTTTTTATTGATGTGGCTCAATATACCTTTATTAAACACATCTGAATTACAATACTAAAACAGCTTCCCAACATGTACAATTGTGTGCTAGTTTCAGCAACAGTTGACTAACTTTCTGTGCAATCCTTCCTCTGCAGAGCTCCTCTCTTCACCAGCCTCAGGGTTATCATCGTCATCTTAATGCAGACAATAAATCATAAGAATACCACCTGCTGAAGGAAATATCACTGGCACTGGTTGTTGCCTCAGCGGCGAGTTGCCTCAAACGTTCTGTTGAGAAAATCATCTCCACAAGGACACGGCTCGGGAAATCTGTCTGCATTCTTTCCAGAGCAACAACAGCGACCTAAGAGCAGCAACTGTGTCACCAGCACTGATCAAACACCAGTAATAACAGCAACCGATGCTGCAACTCAGGAATGATGTGGGCTATGACTTTTACAAGCTCAATGCAACCAAAGCCTTTCACCCTCTGTGTGGTTTACCAGCCAACTATACAAAAACAATGATCTTTTCTTGATTTCACATGAGGGATTCCCACAGTCCTCCTACTGTCTTACATGTCACCTCTGAGAGCAGAACTCTCTAATGCTTAAAGTCAGGTTGCAAACTGCTGGACGGCTTTTGCTAATTCTACTAACGTTCATTACGCTGTGTGATGATGTGTGTTTGTGGAGTCAGACGTCATCAGGTTTAGGTCTTCAGGGGTTTTAAGTCAATAAAAAATCTGAATTTACATGAATGCAAAACAAAGCAATTTCTTATTTAAAACAAATTTTATACATTCAGTAAATATTTGTGTACATTTCTTGTACTGAAGTAAATAAAATATTATATTCACACCTGCTGATTGGTGTTTTCTGTCTCCGAGTTGATTGAAGAAATTAGAAAGAGAAATCATTCTTTAGACAGGTAAGTCATAGGAAACGTGAGTTTTAGTGATGTAAAATTCTGCTGTTTTGCATTGAACCTAACCTAAATTTAGTGTCTATGTAGTACATGTGTATCACATTTTTTAAAATTCCAGTCAGTGGGTCAGTGTTCTCAGGTTGAATCCAACAAAGAAATTTTAAACTCTCAAATTCAACCTTAAATAAATAAACCTTATATAACACCTGAGACGTTGCTGCTTAAGCACTAAATCTTTAACATATTGTAACTTTTCAACCGTTTTCGCGTCGCTTTTCTCCTTCAGAATCTAGTAGAATTTTGTTGATCATGTTGACGGGTGAAAAGTTACAGTAAATCAAAGAACATAAACACTGGAGCTCCAGTGTTAAATGGTTAATAAAATAATATAAAAGGATCTGGAGGGCCGGATCTAACTATCCAGAGGGCCGGATCCGGCCCCCGGGCCTCAACTTTGACACATGTGACTTGGTCTAAAAACAGAAGTGAGGAACAAAATGACTCTTTCATAAAAGTTAATCTCCAAACTCCATGAAAAGTCTCGTCTTAGTTTCAAGTTTAACATAAACTAAAGGAGCTTAGAGTTCCACAGTTCAAATTCAACCGTATTCAATCAGAGTTTGGAAAAGGAGAGGGTCAAACTGATCATAATGAACTTGGCTTAAAAAAGTGAGCACAGAATAGCAGTGATGACACATCAGTAAAGCAGATCAGCTCCGCCTCTCCTCTCTGCTGTGTCATCACTGGACGGCAGCAGCAGGGGGGGACTTACCTTCAGGCAAAGGTTGGTTATAGAGACTGGGTTGGTTATAGCCCAGAGCTGAACAGTTACAATATTTTGTAAATAATTTCCACGACCATTAATATTTACCCCTTTCAGAAGAAAACAATTCACAGAAACTGCATAAAACTGCTCATGTGAAAGTGTTTTCTTGTCCTGCGTCCCTCTGCAGCAGTGGACTGTTCCGTCCATGGAAAGTTATCAGCAGACAGACTCTTGGAGGAGATCAGAAACAATAGTTGTCAAGCATTTGTGAAAAAAGACAATCAGAAATGTGTTTTCAAAGCTTCAAAAGGTGCTAGAAGACAAAACAAACTTAAAAAAAAAACAGAATCAAAAAAAGCCCAAAATAAAGATAAAGAAGAACAAAACTCAAATGTTTGACATAACCAATAATTTGGTTTGGTGCTGTGCCCTCCTTGCCTTACGCAGCCCCTTATGAAGGTATGTGGAGGGAGGAGGAGGGGCGTGGTCTTCATTAAAACTTTAAA
>NC_050523.1:26025239-26028252 GCF_002922805.2 Oryzias melastigma | reverse complement strand
CCTGCGGAAGGATCATTACCGGAAAAGGAAAGGCGCTGCCGCGGAGCGTCCTTTGTCGCTCCTCATCTCGGTTCTTTTCTCTGGCGGGGTCGATCCGAGGACCTCACTAAACCATCCAACCGGTAGTAGCGACGGGCAGTATGTAAAATACAAACCATGACAAATCCTGCAGCCTCCTTTCGCCTTCCGCTTGCTCCCCGCCATCGCTGTATGAGCTTTCACCATCGTCATCCGAAGCCCCTGTATCCTCAGATGAGGAAACCTCCGGTTCAAACTGGTAGGGCTGTACACCCTCCGAACCCTGTGTCGTTAAAATTCCCGTGTTTGATGAAGGCTCATCACCTTCATCCAAAGAAATATCCGCTAAATCGTGGTCTACGTCGCTTCTCAAACCGTCCGCCATTGTTGTTTACACTCTGGGATCCCTGAAGTGACGTCACGCGCAGCCCCCGCCCATCAACACCTATCGCCCAAATTTAAAGCTGTGCACGACCATAAAATGATCAATAAAATCGCGCTGGATCATTTTAAGTGAATATTTTTATCAGATTCGTTTTCCAAGTTCCATTGACTTTCTAAATTTAAAAAAACATTTTGCCACTGCACGAGGCCTTTAAGGACAGAAAAGCAGCCAAACAAGCCATCAGGGGCAGCTTTAAGGTCAAAGAGGAAGAAAAGAAGGAAAAAACGGACTGAAAGCAGAGGTTTGTCTGTTTATTTAGATTCATTTGCTTAGAAATTCACCATTTTGGTCAAAAAATCTATATTTTTTATTGTTGTAAAAGAGTCATTTGACTGGCAGTGTTGTTTATGTTTTTACTTTCCCTCTATTTTAAACCCTCAACAGCAGAAATCTTTAAACCTTAAACCCCAGAGATGCCAGTCAAATCATCTCCCATGCTGAGTGGTTGAATCAAATGTTAGTACAGTGGTCATCGTGGACTTCCACTGCTTAGGGATTGAGTCCCTATTCTTGAAAATATACTTTTTCTTTAATGCTTGAGAGTCGAAATAAATAAATACTTATTTCAACATTTTTCAGCACAAAAATCATGTCTCGCCTAGGGCACCATGCAGCCCAGAGCTGGTGCTGCCTCCAGGTCACCAGAAGACTCAACCTTTAGGATTTTGTAATCATTTTAAGTAAATACAAAAACACTTGTAGAGGAAATGTTTTAATGCTCAGAAAATGGAAACTAGACTGTTGTAATCCAGATGAGCTGCACCCTCTGACAAACAGTCCCAACTGTATGTCAAAGGAATTGTGAGACAAACCACTCTTGCCTCATTTGCATTTACTAATGGCTCCATGATGCCAGTTTCTGATCACTGCAACCACACATTTACAATCTTGTCCCAGTGCCAGATGCTCCTCTCATTCCTTTCCTCATTTTCCTGTCTAGGGTAAACAGTCTCCATCCAGTGTTAGCAGCTCTGCTTAGAATCTGCATCACAACAGCTACAAGCATGAAGCATCGACCGTGAATAAAGCTTCATTTACTATCATATAGTTTACATTCCTGAAAAGATGTAGATAATCCAGCATTATACAGAAATGATTTCTCTTTTTAAAGTTACAGCTTTTTTTCTGTATGTAAAAAAGAAGAGAAATTTAAATGAATATTCAAGTTTTTTTGTAAGTAAGCCCTCTCTAGCTTCCCATCATCCATCTGTTTACACTCTCTCCTGCTAGCTTACAGCCTCTCACAACCCACCTGACCTTACCAAAAATGGTGATCAATATCATTTCTATCCAGCTATACAGTTCAGATCCAGATTCCAGCTCAGACGAGGAAAACAAAGACGGTCATGGATCTAATTGTCTGTAAGTGGATGATCAGAATGGAGCTTCTACATCACTGCTACGAGGTTTCACAATGACAGTTTTTGTCTGCCCCTTATTCACAACATTCACAACAATCAGAAGACCGTTCATGACTCTGTGGTGGCATCATCCATCTTTTACGGAGTGGTCTGCTGGAGCAGCAGGATCTCAACGGCACACAGGAAGAAGCTGGTGAAGAAGGCCAGCTCCGTTCTGGACTCAGCATGCGAGGTGGGGGAAAGGATGAGGAATGACCCCCCCCGTGTGACACGGTGCTAGCACTAAGCAGCTCCCTCAATGACAGTGATTCTTCCCAGGTGTGTGAAGGAGCGGCATCGTAGGTCATTCCTACCTGCTGCTGTGAGACTGTACAACCAAAGCTCCTCCCAGTGATCTTACTGGAAATGTACTAACTTCAGTCACTTTGCTCCAGGTCACTTTAAATATGTTCTGCAAATGTTTCATTTTTTTTAAATTACAGTATTATAACCACAAGTGCAATTTCCCCTCTTTTGATTTTTTTCATGTGTACTGTAAGTTTTTGTAAATATTTGGCATCTCTTTTTACCTGTACATAAAACTCTTTTCTTTAGGGCTGATGTTGGTTATAACTTCTAGAAACAATTGGATTCAATTCACAAAAGCCTGAATCGATTTGATTCCAGTTTTTTTTCGATTCTTTCAATCCTCTACATTCAATTCAATTTTTAGTTTACACATTTATACACATTTGTTTATAAATACATTAATGATCTACTATATGATTTGAATATATTGATATTAATCTGATCCAGTTCACATACTGTAAATGTATCAGTGAAATAATGAGATTGTTAATATCATCCAGTGTTACATGGATTCTCTAAAGGAGAAGTTCTAACTAAAATGTTCAGATCATGAACATTGGAAACATTGTTCTGTTTCTCCTGGAGGACGTTTCAGTTTGACCATTATGTGGAGGTCCGCTATAGTATTACACTTTATTCCAGAAGATGATGACAGTATAAGGAAAAAACGTGTTTTAGACCACAGATGGTTACTTTGAGAAAATATTTCCTTAAAGGCATTTGTCTGTGTTAAAAATATTTCTTTCACCTACTTTGAACAGTTTTGAGGTAAAAATAAAATTTAAAAGTAAACACAATGTTCATGGTTTAAAAGCATCAAAAATGAATCAACCCCCCCCCC
>NC_050523.1:26021746-26024384 GCF_002922805.2 Oryzias melastigma | reverse complement strand
ATTTTATTTTTACCTCAAAACTGTTCAAAACAGGTGAAAGAAATATTTTTAACACAGACAAATGCCTTTAAGGTTTAAGTTGATTTATTCTGGAATAATAATTTTGCATTTTTATTATTCATAATTATGTTGAAAAGTTACAGTTTTAAAGTTTTAAAATTGGCATTCTGCTAGCCTTTTGGACTATTTTGGCATTTACTAAGATTTTTTTTAGGTTATTTGGAGTTTAGCTAATATTTCAGTTACAGGCTAGCCGTTTTGGCTACATGCTAGCCGCTTTTCTGCTTCAGAATTGGCTATAATTACGTTGATCATAGTGAATCAAAGAACATGAACACTGGAACTCCAGTGTTAAAGGATTAATCTGGATTGTGCATGATAATGTTTCACTTCACAGTCAAACAGTAGGCTAACATATCTCTAAAAGTGAGTTACAAAGCAAGCAGACATTGCTGCAAATTCAAGCAGTCCACAGTATTTCAGAAAAATTGGAAATTGAAGGCCAGGCATGAAAAACTGATCAGGAATGTTGTCTGGCAATGATAAGACAAAAAGAAAACCTTTTCATTTATTTAGAGATTTTAACATATTTTGAAAAGCAACCTTGTCGTAGTGTCACAGAAGTAGACATACTACAAAAACAAAGCAAAGAATCAGCAATGAAGATGTGAACCTTTAATCTGTTCATAGAAATGAAACAGTATAAAAGCATATGACACTAAAACTGTAATCAAAGCCACTGAATGCCTGTTCGTACTCTGGTCCAGTAGAATTACCCTTTGCAGCTACAAGACCTTTGACTGACCTAGAATCTCATTCTGTTGACCAGACATGAGGACATTGGTGCATTCAAAGTTCAAATTTGATGTCATCTGTTTATTAAGCCTTGAGTAGGAAGCAGGAAAAGCCCACAGTGCTGCAATGGTTCAGACAGCTGCAGCTTTTTGCTCAGGAACTGGAGCTGGTCAGGATTTTTTAAATTTATTTAGTAGAAAATCTGTTTGTAAATCTTTGTTCTTATGTGCACAGAAAACACATAAAACATAATTTACTCTGGATTTATGTAAAACGTGCACAAACAAGTCAAAAGAGTTCATATTAGGGTTTTAGGATCTTTTGTGAAATTTCAATACTAACCATTGACAAATCCACTCACTGTTGATCCTCCCACAAAGTCTCCTGAAACATGTAGCTTTTCTGTACTTGAGGTCTGTGGTTTCTGAGAAGAAACCTCGTTACCACAGAAGAATTGTTTGCACAAAAGCAACACGGTTTCTGCACAGAAATGTGACAAAAATAAAAAAGATGACAATGCAAACTTTGTATTGTCTTCATGGATGATTTTTTTTTGCATCTATGCAAAGTAAATCTCTTTCTGGATGTTGGAAAGCAACTTTAATAATATATTTTTGCAGGATCAGGAAGATCAATAGATTTTACGATCTTATGGATTATTGCCCTTTTTACTCTTGTAGTAATTAATGACCCAGTCCAATAACAATGGTGTCTTGGAGGTTTTTCACATGTTAATGAAGTTTTTTTTCTCATGATGGATGACATAGATAAAAAGAATTAGGATTAAAACTGTGACGAAGACGCGGAGGAGTTTGGATCCATGTGCAAGCAGGTCAGTTTTAATGAACATCCAAAACAGACAGGGGCAAAAACAGAGACGTAGTCGAAGGCCAGGCAGAGGTCAAAGACGGGGAGCTAGACAAGGAGGCGAGTAAAACAGGCAAAGGTCAAAACACGAGTAGGCAAAAGATATAACAGAACCGCTCAGAAATTGCTAGGGTGAACTGGGCAATACTTCGCGGAGAATGAGGAGTAAAGTGAGCATATAAATACGGTGAGCCTGATGATGGTAATTGCGTACAGCTGGTGAACGAAGCAATGGAGGACATCAGTATTCTGGAGAGGAATCCCTCTGTTGGTTGGGAGGGAAACTGTAAGTTGTAGTCCTGACAAAAACGTCCTGAGTGCTGTACTTGTTTATTCAAATTGTGGTAAATCAGGAGCAGACAGAAAAAAAGGGCGCTGGAAAAATGTATCTTTTGTGATGTCACAAATTTCCTGCGCGGCTGGATAGCTCTGATATTTATCACCATTTTTGTTGCACCGCTAATGTTAGCTCGGGGTTGTGAGGGGCTATAAGCTAGTGGGAGAGAATCTAAACAAAGGGATGACAGTAGAGGGGCACAGGCTTACTCTGCGCCCATGGTTCCACCCACAAATCAAATCTAATGAACTAAACGACAGAGTTTTTATTTTAATTAAAAAAAAAAGCATAATCATAATTAAAAGACCACTGGGAACACAAAATAGATAAAAAATGTGGGGCTTAAAATTTTTCTTTAAAAAAATTTGGAGGTAGAACCTTCAGCCATCAAGCCCCTGTTCTATGGAATAAGCTCCCAGCTCATGTCAGAGAGGCCAGCACAGTTTCTACCTTCAAAACTAGCCTTAAAACATTCCTCTTTGGACAGGCGTTCTGCCAGGCTAGCTAGTAATCAGGGTTGGGCACCGATGGGTTCTGATGCGGTTCCGGTTCTACCACGGTTCTTTTGTTTCGGTTTCGGTTCCCTTTCGGTGCTTATTGCGGTACTTCAGTAATAAAAAATAATGCCTTTATCTTCCT